>NC_053416.1:11890000-12190000 GCF_016859285.1 Xiphias gladius
AATCACAATGTTGTCTGACAAACTCACCATGCGCATAAGTTCAGGACAATGGCTGTGCTGTGATGTTGGCTGTATTTACTTGTAAAATGATGACTCAGACAGAAAGTTGGAAGCTCATTCATGTCCACGTCAGCTGTCATGCAGTCAATTGAAGGAGACCAGAGAGAGGTGTGCCAGCGGAGGGAAAGCCTGACCTCACGCTCGCGGGGCAATACTGGTGACTCTCGCCGACAGAGAGTAGCTAAGGTTTGTCCAAAAAGTTGCTAGATTTGTCGCTAGTTGCTTTTGTGAAAAAAAGTCAATGTCTGAAAAGTTGTTAAATCTAGCGACAAAGGCGCTAAGTTGGCAGCACTCCCTGTAAACGTCCCCTTGATGACATATTAGAAACTGTTCGCGCCAATTCTTTTTGAAAGACCAACGGCTAATGGGCAAACTCCAACACTCACCTGGCCGACCAATGATGTAACTTCATTACTCAGTCAGTCAGTCACAGACATTTGCGTTTCAGGGCTGGCCTCGCTGTTGCGGTCCAGGCAAAACAAATAACATAAAATGTGAAGAGTCATATATTGAAACATGTCACACGTGCTTATCTTAGAGTCAATGTGGACTGTTACATTTGATAGAACAGAAGTGTATCTCTTCCGTCAGATGGAACAGATACACTTCTACTTTATACTCAAAATAATTAAGAAAATGTGTCCACTGTAGATTGCCCTTTAGTCATACAATAAACACTAGCAGTATTAGTGCACTACACTGAGTAATAAAGAAAATGCACAGTAAAAATGCACATAACCTAAAAATCCAGTATATTTAGCAATATTTATGTTACTTTAAAGGATAAGGTTGGCGATATCATATATATTTAATTTATAGCCAAGAAATCCCATGAAAAGACCAAATCAACAATTAATTGATCCTACTAACAGGTGTTGTCTCTTCAACCAAAGCCTGATACTGTAAAGCTTACTCTTCTATGCCAATGGGCTCCAGTGCTGTCCCAGAACTATTAAAAACACATTAAAGAGCCACACTGTTTCACTGGGTGACATGTTCTTTCATTACCATGAAAAATGGGCAGTGTAGTACTGTATTTTAAAATGCCACATTCACCGTCCTGCCGTTTTAAATACTCTTACAAGCCAAATGTATTAATCAGCTATATAAAAGCTGTTTTAGGAAATTATTTCACATTAAGCTATTTGTGAGCTGTAAGAGTTACATCTTACTTAGATTTTAAAAAGCACCTACGGACCTTACCTTTTTAGTGCCCTGCTGAAAATCTTATGTTCATAAATTCTGTTGTATATTTTGTGCTGGGTTTCTAGATGTCATTTGGGCTAGAGTACAGGTTAAGAGGTTAAGATGATCAGTCTTGAGAATATTAAGTACTAGGCATTTTAATGAGTATTACACAATTCCAGCCCCCATTTTCTGGCTCTGCAGGCAGCAGCTGCTGCAGCTTGACTCTGAGCTGAAGGACACATCCTTTGTTTTAAGGTCAGCAGCCCTGTTAGTCTGTCGGTCTTAATCACCTTTTAAATTAGCATGTTGGCACTGCTGGGGATCGATCGCCTGCCCACACTCTTGTCTGATTCGAATCAACAAAAATTTATTTGTCCTATAAGTGGAGGAGACGCATTCCAACCCAACTTAATGAGCGTTGGAAAGGAGAAGGTTGGTAGCGATCGATCCCTTATTCTCCTATCAAAGGCTCGCCTACGGGTTAGGCAGCACACCAGCCAGAGAGGGATATAACTATGGCAACCATGCATTGTTGTTACTTGTCAATCTGCAACAAATAAGAAGTTTATTAAAGACTTTCTAATATCATTGTGCTTGTCTAAAATCTAACCATATTGTCCATGGTGATGGAACCTTTTCTGAAGCATGAACAACAGGACAGTTGACATAAAGAAAGATAGTTTTGCACACCTACGTCAGACGGAGAAGAATCAAACCTTCTCTTCTGCAGATCTTATTTGAAGTGTGACTGTTTTACAAGAGTATCCAACAGATATTTAGTTGGAAAAGTTAAGCATGAGTTAATCTTTGTACAGTTACATTAAGATCCTGGATTAAGCAGTTTAAAAACATGTAACATTTTGAGAGTTCCTTGAGGATCATTTACAATGTGCTCTTTTGTACTTCCACAAATTCCTTTGCTTTAATTTTGATGGTATCAGTGTCTTTAAGTCCCCATATGAATGTCTCACCATCTGCTGCGTCTCAGCTCTGTAACTCAGCCTTTTTATATCCACCTGTCAGACCTGCACAGTGTTTTGAGAGGCTGCCTGAATTATTCTCATATGGCATAATTCCCAGGAAAATTGTTTTTAAGGTACTGCGGAGAAATGGGTCACACAGTTGAAGGAGTTGTAAAGTTATGACTATGTTAATAGTTCTTTCTTATATGCTCTCCTGAATTTACATTTACAAGTGTGACACAGTTTAAACCCATCAAATGACATGCATGTTTCTATGTGAATGTTTTATATAATTATGTGTCTTTGCATTGCATTTTGCTTTGCACAGCTACATGGCCTCCAACAGAAAATAGTCTTGCATATGAAATAATATTTTTTATACATACAAATAAGTTCTTATGTACAGCGCATTTATTATTTACTTGAGTCACTGGCAAATTAACTAGAATATTGTGCAACAAAAAAATTTGACACTTTCAAGTGTACTTCAGTTTGGGCTGACCTCCGATCACATCACATCTCCTCATTAACCCTTAAAAACCAGCATTTTAATGAGACGAGAGGAGTCCAATCCACTACATACATATTTATTTTTTCGAGATGTATGTATTTATTTATTCATTTATTTAAATATTAAAGAGGTAGAATTCAATTAGTCATTTCCTGGAGCATTAACATTTGCTGCTACCATAAATACTATATGAAAAGAAATATTGCGGCCCCATGATTGACACATTAATTGAGAAATAGCAGTAATAATCATACTTACACAATAAAATTTGAGACTGTTCTTCTGTAAAAACAAACAAACAAACTACAAACAAACAAACTGAGCCCATAGTTCACCTGTGCAAACAGCTTATTACGACTCATAGCTCTGTTATATTGCTAGGTGACCTCTAGTGTCCGCAATAATTATGATGGGAGCAAAGGAGGAAGTCAGGACAGGACTTTGACACGGGAGACCACTGTTCATTTCCAGTTTCCAAACTATGCCCCTAGTGCACATGGTCTTGATTACTTTGGGCCTCCGTATTCAACCAATAGCCATTGTTATTTCCTTTAACCATGACCGTTTCAGAACCTTGACTGCATGTTTATGATGAAGGTCCGGTACACCTGCCACCATAGGCAGTATTACAGGAAACTCTCCTATGAGTCGTATCAGAGGGTAGGGACAAACGACCTATTGTATATGGTCAGTCAGGTTGGAGGAATTGTTACAACATTTATGCATATTTGCAGAGGAAAGGGTGTTTGGATATTTACTTAAACTAAAAAAGTCAGCTGCTCTACTCTGAAAAAAATCTGTTTGGAACAGCTCAGAAGTGTGTACAGAAAGCACAGAAGGTCGGTTACCATGAAAATCTGATGCCTTGTCAGAAGAATTAGGTATCAGAATTAGAAACTGCAGATGCAATGCACATACCTGGTACTGCATGGTGGATACAGGTATTTTAACTGATTGAAAATAAACTACTTTATGAATTCTACAAAAAGCTGGCATTAGTAGAAGAATCAGCTATTAATCTGACCCACTGACTGCTTTAGATGCTTGAAAAGTTTTTATGTACATTTAAATCTGCACTGTGTACAAATATATAGGCTTATCCAAGTGAAACCAACAAAAGTCGACTGAATTTTTTTTTATTTTATTTTACTTCATCTCATTTACACTTTTTTATTTTTTTTGCACTGGTCAGACAATGCACCTCGGCCAACGAGCTATTATGACTGCTCTTTGTGAGGTGGCCTGAGCAGACTGAAATGCATGCAAACAACCCACTGTCAACATGGAGGGAGCTTTTCCATCCACAGTCTGCATGTATCATTATGTTGTTCTCTCTCTCTCGGCTGATGTGCAACCCTACAGTACCTGTCT
Source organism: Xiphias gladius (assembly GCF_016859285.1). NCBI lineage: Eukaryota > Metazoa > Chordata > Actinopteri > Istiophoriformes > Xiphiidae > Xiphias > Xiphias gladius. Next base: position 11,894,093 of record NC_053416.1, read on the forward strand.
AATCAAAGATTCTCTTGCAGAGGATGTTGTCTCTATTTTGGGACAGAGGGATCATTTGAATCGGAGCAGAGACATTATTTGGATGTCAATCAGGCCAGTTTGGTGTCAGTTTCGCTAGAAATGTAATACTGAATACTGAAATCTCATCATCGATAATGTTCACTGGCCTTCTGCAGCATTTTGCACACACTCACAAAGACACACACGTAGAGAATAGCACAGGGACAGAGAGATACACACAAGAGTAATCAAAAAATTGCCATTTCAAGTTTTACTGCAACTGTTTTTCAAGTGCTGACTTGAGGTGAATCACATTCACAAGCTGCTCTTCTCATCTCTTTATTTTTTGATGTCTGAGGGCTGCTTAAAGTGTCAAAAGCACTCAAGAACACAAAGAATTCAACACTCAAAAGTTGTGTCAGAAGACATGGATCTGAAAGAATGCTGCAGAGAAGGAAAAAGTTATTAAACTCAGCTTGCTTTACTTTGTGCTTCAGTAATTCCTCGTGTACAAAGACAACTGGGTTATATGATTTTTATTTTGTGTATAATTTGGAATTAAATAGAACAAGGATAACTGCTCAACATGTCAAGTTATATGTTTATGTTTTGAATGTGTGCATGCAAGGTGGTGCACATTGCAAACAGACATCCATCTAAAATTTGTTTTTACAGATTAATCAATAGATGTCTTTACATGAATATGTAGCCTACATAGGCCATCAATGCTTGCTTCAGTCTCCTAGGTTCACTAACCCACAGTAACTCCCACCCTTATGTGCTCCATTCAATCTATTCAAATGATCAATCTCTCGGGTGCTCTGTTTTAGCAAGCAGCTGTCATGGTGTATAGAGGACTCTCTCTTAAATCCCCCACAATTTAACGTCACTTAACTCAGCTCTGTAGATGTTCACACACATTTAAGAAAAGCGATTTGCTAACTAATGTTGGTGTAATTGTATGTGTGACATTTTATAGAACACCAGCCTCTCTCCTCTCTGTCTTCCAAGCATGCTAAGTTGCTTTTTAGTGGGCTGGTAATTAGTCAAGCAAGTGGGAAGTCATTTAGGAAAAGACACTCTTCTCACCAGAGGAGAAACGTGAACAACAGAAAAGACGTGACTGTTATATGGAAGATGTATATAGGGTGTGGTCAAAATGTGTGGTATCCATTGTTTTCGGAAAACTGTATTACATTCTAACAAGTGCTATCTGTACTCCAAAAGTAAACATAGCTGTTCAGGCCAAAATTAATGGCGAGTATAATCAACTCATCTCAACAGAATTCAGTTAGCATTGGGACCAGTCATAGATTTTTTATGGTTGCCTTACTGGGAATGGGGTTTGAAGGGAATCAGTGCTACAATAATCCAAATGATCTTTTCCTCATAATACTGCTAACCATTTTCTGCTTTCAAAGCAGTAATAATGGATATTTTTGCCACTTGGGGGCAAATATAACAAGATGTCAACACAACACTGATTAACATCTTTTGCAGTTGTTATGGCGAGCAAACTAGCAAACACGTTTATTTAAAAATGCAGCAGACACAGAGCAACTTTATCATTCGTTCAGAGTCAATTTAAAGTCCAATAATCACTCTTCTTTTAGCTCTGGTTTGGCTTCTGCCAGCTCCTGCAAACAAATATCTGGCACTTTAGCTGCCTAATGATCCACCACATTTGCCAGCTACAGTAGTTGCTAACATGCTAAGTAGGTAGTGTGCAGTGGATTTATCAGAGCTTCCTGCTGCTCCCTGGAAATAAGGTTGATGAGAGCAGTGAGACTGAACTAAACAGTACGACTATAAGTTGCTGGCCTAAAAAAAAAAAAAAAGAAATGATATGCTAACAGGCTCTGTGGAGGTAAGGGAAACTGCAAAGTCAGATGATAATTCCCTGTGGGTTCGTCGCTATGAGCATTACACAGTCATTTGATCCATAAAAATAAGGATTAGTGCAGCTTGAACAATATAATAAAAATATGGTTTTGATATAATTGCTAACTGCAAAATGCCCTAGTGTGTGACGCTCACAGTTCACATCTGCAATTATGACTGTTGTGGTGAAAAGGTTGAGAAGCTTGAACATCTGGAGGGCGCTAAGAGCAGAACTACTGCTCCTTTACACTGAGAGGGGCCAAATGAGATTGTCCTGGCACCTGGTCAGGATGCCCCCTGGACACCTCTCCATTGGAGGTGTTCCAGTTGCCTCAAACGACCATAAGGTGGACCCACAACACTCAGGAGGGGTCACATATCCCACCTGGCCTGTAAACACCTCAGGATCCATGAAGAGCTAGAGGATGTCGCTTAAGAGAAGGAGATCTTGACTATCTTGCTTAGCCTGACACTAATACATCATTGAATGTCATCATACATTAAATAAACTTTGGTGAAGGCTAACCCCTTCATGCATTACGTTTACAACTAATGAACAGCTGGGATGTTTGGTGGTCATAAAAAGCACCTGGCAGATCAAGGCTAGCATGTGTTCAAGGCACAAATTTGACAACTACTTTGTTGGTTTTCATATACTGAATTGCAGCACAGTATCTGTATATAATGACTCCATACAGATACTCCTCTAGCTCAACTCTTGTTTTTTCTCATGACTGTGACTGGTTGAACCTTCACAGCATCGCACTGAATCCTTCTCAGAACTGAATGCAGTGTAGATTCTGCAGCTCTTAGCCATGCTCCAACACTGAATGTGAATCAGTTTACCCCACTGACATTTCCTTCCTGTGTTACTTGCTGCAGGCACTTCGGGAGATAACGCTAACTCACATTGATCCTTCATTTCAGCTCTTTTGTTAGCTGATTACTGGGGAGTTTTGTGGCCACAGGCTGTTACGTTTCTGATTCCCAATGTCAGGTCTAACTTAAGGCAAGGAAAATAGAATATATTATGTTGAGGGGTTGTGATAGGTATGAGTGCAGTTAATCTCTGATGTTGCTCTGGACTTGAAGGATGCTCAAGGCAAATTGCCTCTGAGGTGATAAGGATCCACATTTTTACACAGAACATTGCATGAGCATCAGATGTACTGGAATGCAGTAAAATAAATAAAAGAGGAGCTATGTACTGTTATGGTATATTAATACTTTTAATGAAACTAATAACACTGATATGATAGCATCAATAGTGACACATACTGTAAACTCAAAAAACTGTCTGTGTATACAGTACAATATTCTCTATTGCTGCCGAAAGAAATATTTTGCAAGGAACATGGTGAAATGTCTTGGGAATCTTAGCATTAGCGTTGATGGTGTTGATTTATTAGATGGAGCCATTTGAGATTTCCTTTGTCTTTGTACTTAATTGTATTACCTCCTCAGGTGCCCGGAGCGCTGTGCACAGGCAGAGCAATAACCATTTTAAAAGTTAACGGTCTTTGAAGTGGTCAATGAATACACAGCCTTTCTTAAATCTTCAAGACAGAGAACAATAAATGGTTAATGGTTTAGGTGATCAAATAGAATATGTCCCACTTTTACTTGGCACACTGTATAGTGTTGTAAGAGAATAAGCAGAAAGAAGAAAACAAAAAACTAATTAAGGTACCCAATAATACTGAGTATCTTATCAATTTGTAAAAGTGGCGGGTGTTTTTTCAACCCACAAACCTTAACCATAGTTCGTTTAAATTTCAAGCCAACTCATTTTATGATATTAAGTTAGACTTTTGAATAGTTCAATATTAACAATAGGTCAAATGAATGAAAGTTGCTTATACTGATGAACCCACAGACAATTATTATCCAAATTTTAAAAGGTCCCCGTAGCTGTCATCAACTTCATTTCCAGCCACAGTGCACTGTTTTCGATGACAAAAAAAAAACTAAACCATCTTGCACAACTTACACATTATTTTACTAATGTTGCATCATTTTAAACAATTTTAACATGCTATAATGTTATTTATGTTATTATTAGTGCTAGTGTTTTTTTTGCACCTTGATCCCCGGAGAAGGGCAAAAAAAATTTTTTTATTTAATTTGATTGATTTAAGAAAGCTAAAATAAAGCCACTGTACACAACCTGCCCAGCACCAAATGGCATAAAGACACAGGTAGCAACTAACTGGTGAACATAGGGTAAACTTAGTAGCTAAAGAGACAGATATTGTCCTTTGGTGCTGAAAGCAAAAAGGGACTAACACTGAACTTGCATTTGCCAGAGAGCTAGCAATATGACTACATATGAATGCTAATGTTGCTTCGTGTCTGCTGGCTGTGTAAGTAGGCAACTCTTTGTTTACATGTAAGTCATAACAACTTTATTAGGTGATAATACATCAATGTTGTGTTTACAACTTGTTTTGCGTGCCCCCAGTGGCCAAAAAAGAAAAAAGAAAAAAAAACAGTCTCTGCAGATTAAAATCATCCTTAATTATGAATTAAGTCAAATTCACAAAATATGTCTTAAAAACAAGGCTTCTCCTTGCATCACCACACACATTTTAGATCACCAACACCAGGTCTTTCCAGGAACGGAACACAATATTTGAGAAGGTGATTATGTCTCTCTCTTCTCTGCCTCAGGAATCAAGTAGGACATGAGGTGATTTAGCTAGAGGGAAATTTAATCTTCCAGAGAATGCTCTCAAACTATCGCTGATCTCGCTTTGGGGGTCAGATGAGCAGATGGAATGTGTGAATTAAATTTTGACAGTTTTTTTTTTCCAGGCAGGACAATGTCATTTGTCCTGAATGTCATGTTGCTCAGAGCAGTGTTCGCGCTTCATTGCTGCAGAGCTTTCAGACAAACACTTTGCTGACAAAGCAGGTGATACTCACTGGTATCTATAACCAAATCTCTCATCTGTTTTCCATTGCCTTGAGTACAATTCATGAATTCATGAAGGCTCAACAAATCCTCAAACTGTTCTTTTTTTAGTCCCTGTCATTCACACAGAGACACATTATAATGGTAATCCCATTCATTGAACAGTAGCGTGCAGATGTTAAATAATGTGTAAATGAGTTGGAATGGGCCACAGTGGTGTATTTAAGTGTTTATCCGGCTATGTGATGAGCAAAAGTGTTTCCTAATCGGGGTTTTATTTTGGTTTAATTCTTTGTACCATCTGATCTTTCATGTACCGGCAAAAAAAGGTCTAATGTGGATGTTTGTCATGAAGCCTTTTTTTTTTCCCCACTAATTGCAGAGTTTTAAAAGGTACTATTACTTTTTTTCCAATTGCATTACTACTTAGTTCTTAATGGTTCAGCTGACAAAAACAAAGGCAGAAACAAGAACAGCAACAAAAAACATCTTCTGCTTTGTAAATTGGTGGCACTCGTTAAGGTGAGTGCCTGTAATATGGAATGGGATTAGGAAACCTGCCTCTGACATCAAGGGCCACATTTACTTCGACTTTTACACATGTCTGCAGAGGCAGGTGTGACACTTTCTGTCCTAGACACATGCATTGTATGCAGTTTGACATTTTAACAAGTGTTTGCAAAGTGCTTATTTTATATGCCTTTAGAGGATAGCACAAATAAAAAGAGACCTGTTAAGCGAAAGCGATTCTGTAATCACTTTATTACATATTTACTGTGCAATTAACAATGCTTAGTTTTGCATTGGAAAATTCTCCACCTGTTAAAAGCAGGTGTAACAGTAGCACAGATCAGATTTAAAAGAGCCACAAGAAAGGCTGTGGTGGAAAATTATATATCAGAGCTGCTCAGAATCAGTTATCTAAAAGTAATTAAAAATTATTCCATCTCTTTATTATTTATCACAAAATTTGCTTGACTACCTATTGCATTATAATTAAGTGTAAATATTGTGATATTATCATTTTATGTGTAATTTAATATCTATGGTGGCAATGAAGTAAAATGAAGTAAATGTTTTGGAGGATCACTATGTTATTATTTATACAGCCGAAACAATTAGTCAATTATTCAATTGTTTTAAGACATTTTTTAAATCGATTCGGCAGGAAAATAATCACAAACAATTTTAGTAATCAATTAATCGTTTCTAAGACCTTTGAAGAAAAATGTAAAACATTACATACAACTTCTTTACTGTAGCTGTTTTGCTTTGTTTTCTATTATTGTTAGTAGAATATCTTCAGGTTTTGGACCGTTGGTCAGACAAAACAAGCAGTTTGAAGTTATCACCTTGGGGTTTGCGAAATTGTGCCTTTTTTTTTCTTTTTCTGATTTTATAGACCGAATGATTTATCATGAAAATAATCGAGAGAATAATCAATAATAAAAATAATCTTTATTTGCTGTCCTATTTCTGAGCTTGGTGAATTTTGACAAATCTCCCATCTGAACTGTGCTAAACTGAGTAAGATGAATCTGGATGTCTGCCCCAGGTGCAACTCATTTTGTAATGAGTTGCTGCCTTAGTAAATTAAATGCTGAATACATGCAGATTTCTGCCATAAACTTTGTGAGATTTTGTCAGTAAATATAGTCCCAAGTGTGTATTAAAGGCATAATGGGATCGATGTGGTTACGGTGACAGTGCACATTTGATAACTACGTGCTGTTTGAGATTTGACACCAGTCGCATCCATAGCAACAAGAGTAAAGACTGCCTATCCTATATGGCCCCTTTATGCAGTCTCACAGTCCTGTGCCCTTTTAAATTCACATCATTATGCTGAGCATTCAACTTCAGAATGTCTGTAATATCTACAAGCCCGCAATATATATATATGGACAAAAACCCACTGAACATACTGGTACTGTTAAGTGTCAACTTCTGCTCTGCTCCTCCATCCCCTGCACCATGACTGCCTCACTGCGTACACATGAGAACACACAGTCACATTTCCTGATCCTGATCCTAGACTGTTACAATGGCTCAAGAGGCTCTCCTCCGGCCTTTCTTATACCCACTTACCATGTCAGAAGCAGTGCTCATCGCAATCTGTCTCTCAAGATGCATCGTGACAGCTTCTCTTGTCTGCTCTGGACAATGTTCCCTCTGATGTGAGAGTGAAGGAGGTGGAGAGGTGCCTGGGTGAAGGAGCAGGGAGAGAGAGAGATGATGTGAGACAACAGATACAGCAAGACAGAGATGGAGGTCGTGCGCTAGTTCTCATTCCTCTTTCTGTTAAAAAAAATGTGACGGGGAAAAAATGTTCAACATCACAAGGCTGTATGTCACATCAGCAATACATGTAGGTGCAAAGCAGTGTTGGGCAAAGGAGCATTTATCTTTCACTTGGGGAGATGAGGTTTATGGTCTTAGTGTTTGACTGTTGTTTCATTTGAGGAAATTGGAGAGATATTGGACTCACTTTAAGCCTTTCACTTGCGAGATGACTAAGAAACGAGGTGACTAAGAAACAAGCACACACAAGCACAGACACACACACGCACACACGCACACGCAAGCACACACACCTGAAAGATTAGACTGAATAATTATGGGCTCCAAAACAGTGTGACCGTAAAATTACTAAACTGTAGGCATTGCAGTAAATATGGTGTTGTTTGATGTGACTGAGGGGAAAGCGCTTTTAAAGGATAATTCTAGTTTATTACAACTAAGTTCTATTTTCCACATAACCTCCCAGATTCCAAGTCCCACACAATACACACTGTAAGGAAAAATAGAGAAGTAAAAGAGAAGACGTGTGCACAATGTACGGATACAAAACAAAAGGCAATAGATTATAATTAAAGAGACCATAAGCACAACAAATTATTCTTATTTATTTTAAACCAAATTTAGACTGCACAATAAGGCCCGACAAAATAAACCAAAAATAAATGTCTGGCGGTCATTTTCATGCTCACTTTATCCCATATAGTGTATCACAGTGCAATAGAGGTTAAGGAGCATTATACCAAATGAGTCACACTTATGGGTGTCCCCATAATGTAGATCATACACTGCTATTTTTTATAGTAAACTGTATCTTTTTCTGGTATTTGGTTACATATCTTCTCAAAAGTAGAATCACAAGGCAAACTTCTCTCTTGAAAAGGTCAAAGCCGAGTACTATGCTGACAGACATTGTGCATGATAAATACAGGATTACGGCACACAAAATTAAATGGGAACTGAAGGGGAGATTTATAAATGAGGGATTATAGGGTAAAGATGAAAAGAGAAAATGGAACTATAAGGGAGGGAGAAAGAAGTTGAGGAGAGAACAGAAATGAAGGGTTGTTAGCAGAAAGGAGAAGAAAGAAAAAATAACAGAAGAATGGTCACAAAAAAAACTAATGGGACATATGACAGAGTATTAAGGGCAGAGTGAAGGAAAAGGAAAGGACGTCAGGAGAAACATATCAAGATGTAGGTGTAGTTGACTAAAAAGATGTGTAAACCAAGAGAATGTGGAAGGGGTGAGATCCATTCGTTCAGCCTCCTCAGCAAGGGATGAAAGTCATTTCAATTTTACAGCCATGATGACATGTCCCCCACTGTCCACTGTCAAATCGATCAGTACGTGCACGGGTACACGAGCGTGTGGTTACGAGTGAATGTAACCCATTTACAGCCTGTGACCGCCCTTGGAGTTCTGAAATAAATGCATTAAGTATTTGTGACTAGCAGTGTCTGCAGATCTTCCTCTCGGGGTGCACAGGGGTTCCAACAAGCTCCACCAATCAACGGCCCGCCTGACAGCAGAAACCCAAAGGCCAAAAAGATTCCATCAAACACTTGTTGAAATTTGGTGAAACTGATTGCTGTAAGGTAAGAATCAAGGCAAATGTAAACTCACTTTATGTTAGGGGTTGGAGAATGAATGTAGTCGATAAAAATCTAATGTTTGTTTTAAAAGGCTGTGGACAACCCTGGAATATGTCTTTTTGTGTCTCTATATCTGCTTGTCTACGAGGTTATTCTTTGTGTGTGTGTGTGTGTGTGTGTGTGTGTGTGTGTGTGTGTGTGTGTGTGTGTGTGTGTGTGTGTGTGTGTGTGTGTGTGTGTGTGTGTGTGTGTGTGTGTGTGTACCAGTCTCTTTTTTTTCTTTCTAGGATGTGTGAATGCACTGGTCATGTTTCAGGCAGCCTCTAGTGAGCAAGCCATCTCTTGATTTTAATGCCTTTGGTCTGCCCCACTGTCTGGTGAAAGGGCCGACATGAGCTGACAGTCTTCTCCCCATCGCTGCACACACACCTCAAGGATCACACGTGCCTCAAAGGGACATACACACAACACAAGGACGCACGTTTGTGTGTACAGACATTCACACATGAAGCAATACAAGGAGATACACTGAGAGGGGTTTGTGTTAGGGGTCGTGCAGACATCAACACATAGACAGATACATGCACATACAAACCAGTGGGGCCACAGGTGGCTGCATGGGACAAACTTAATGGTAGACAGTGAGAGTGCTGACTGACAGGCTGCCTTGCTGAAATCTGGCACCAGTCAAGACATTCTTGGGACTCACACCCAGGCTTGTTTTGACTATTGAGCATCTGTGGCATTTACTCACTTGATTTATGATAAATGTGAAGGAGGGTGTTAGTGGAAAGAGAGCTCAGTTGGCTTTTCCTGGATAAAAGCTAAAGTCATCCAACCATATATCCAATTTTCCATTTTTCTTGGAAAAAAACCCACGCTGTCAGGTAGAGAAGGTGATATGTTAAACCTCCAGCATGCCCTTTGGTGTACCCTTCCAATCTGTCTTGCCCACGCCACATCCCAAAGGAGGAATCCAGGGATATCCTCACCACATTTCTATGTGAAGGAACAGCCTTGATATCTCAAGGCGGAGATAACTGTCTTTCTGGTAGTTCCACTTGCTGCTAAATAGCAGCATCAGATCTTAATGGAGCGTCCTTAATTCTGCGAGTGATTCATGCATGAGAAATCCCACTTGAGTTTCATTCTACTGGTCTGATCCACCTCAGTCCATCTTGCCTTGACAGTAGTGAGTTCAGCAAGGATCAGAGAAAGTCCAATAACCCAACCTTACATTTATATTAGCATTGCAGAGTCTTGTGTTCTAACTATTCTAAATACTATGAGATGTTCATTAAAGTATGTGTGTTCAGTCAAACCAAATCAATTTTTTGCCTTGATTTTTATGGCTACAGATGATGTTTATTTGGGTGCTTTGATCTTTTTTCTATCGAACTCCAGGGGTCTTACTTTCTTCCAGACCATCGCCATTTTTTCTTTTCTCTGGACATGCAAAATTTTCAACTCGTGTGTCCTTGGTTCATTTCCTGCTTCTTAGAGTGTAACAGCATCTACTTATGTCAACAAGCAGGCAAAGATGGCCACTGATCTGACACTTTTATTACAAGCTGTGATTCAAAATTGTCAGATTTTTCTTTTGAGAGAGTCACAAACTTTACATTACTTATCTCCATAGCAATGAGAACTATATTGTTATAAGGCATTGCATCCAGTGCTTTTACTGTCCCAGCAGGGACACAGTATAGCACACTGAAGCACTCAGAACACCAACATTTGAATGCGTGCTATAAATTCGACAACATTTCACCACATTATTTCAATCATTCTCAAAGTGAATTGTTCTACCAGTGTGTCTCTGAGGCATGGCATCATATTTGACCCCTTTCATTTGTGACAAGGATTTCACGGTCAAATAATTTCCATCCAGCATCTCTGGATAGTGGGGTCACAGAATAGAAAGCCTCATAAAGTGCTCATAAGGTGAAAAGAGCAATTTGCATACAACTAACCTTTCGATGTAGCAACTCCCTGGAGAGACTGCAGCAGGGAAATGGCCTATTACAGCAATTGAACTATGAAGAAACAACAAAATATCTCTGTCACCCTACACACACACTTACAATAATTCAGTATCCTTTACTTTTTCTCTTCTACCCTCATTTTTCTTTTGTTTCCAGGAATACTTTTAAGATGCTCACCTATCACGCAGCTGTCTGTTTGCAGCAAGGGACTGAATTGACAAAGAAGGTACATGCAGTCAAAATTTAAAATTTTAAATAGAACTGTCCGTATTTCTCTGCTTCAGATTTTCTAAAATTATATAAGCATGAAGAGGAAAATAAAGAAATAGAGGCATTTAACTTTTTGCGCTAAAAAAATTCCTCTAACCATGCACAGTGCACATACACGTTCCATATTTTATGATTACTTGAACTACCTAGTGCGACAGCAGCGTATAACTTGTCATAATGTTTGTGTGCTGAGATGCTTTAGTTCCATGCAGGCTGACATACCCTGAGGCAGACTGAGCTCAGAAGATCTCCACATAGACGGAGAGGTATCAAAACTACACATTCTGTAGATGCAGAACTGCAGCATATTGTTACATCTCTTGGGATAAAACTTAAACTCTCAGGCCCTATTTATGAATGATGAAATAGGCTGCTTCTTCTGTGTAGTCCCCCTAATGACAATTGCACAGGACAAAGTCCACCAGGTCCAGTTTTGCCAGTGAATCTCAGTACCGGAACTGACCCTTTACTCAAAATTGTCTTTAACTGAATTTCATCCAGCTTGCTGGCATTATCCAATATGTAGACCTAGAGCCAGCTGCTGGTATAAGCAGTGTACAGTAGATCCTTACATTTTTTTTGTGGACTACCCATTAGATACTGGGCAATGTACAGGAGTCTGGCACAGAAGTTCCGCCCAGGTTGTCCCCCAGTGATGTCTGACCTAAGTCCTGAAGTCCTGCCTGCGTAGGGGACCTCATTGTCATAAAAACTCAGTAATGTCCTACCCTGGAGAGTCTTTCTGCAGTCAAATGAAGGAGGCAGGTCCATTGTCAGCGTAGAGGATTTTTAGAGACCCAGATGAAGATAGGACATCTGCAGGACTCCAGTAACAAGAACGTAGGAGTCAGGAGTTGTACAAGGAGTAGTTGGTCCTCCTTTTACATAAGGAGAAAAGGGGGATAAAAGAGCAGTAGGAGTAGGAGGAATGCTACGTTTCTGCTGTCTTGAAGTAGGCCATGTACACAGTGCTGCATTTGTCACAACTGACAGCCCTATTAATCATGGAAGGGGCAGTGTCAATACCCAAAGGCTTTGCTCTGCAGGTGGGTTGTCCCTCTGGACACCAGGGCTCCAACTTCAGTGTTCTACCCGTTCTCCCAACTTTCCCTCTCCTCTTATCCTTCAGTGCTCTGAAATGGCTCTCCTTGCATGCCCTCTGTGATTCCAACTCCCAATCTTCCTTCACCTCACTTACTTTCAATTTTTCCAACTCCAGTCCCCTCTTTCTCTGCCCTTGGAGCTTTTTGCAAAAATTAAAGTTTTCCTATTAGTTTGTCTCTCCTCCTCTCTCCACTGTCCAACCGCTCTTCTCTTTCCCCCAGACTTTGGCTCTGGTTTTGAGACACTCAGCAAGACCTGCATCAGCAATCAGCCAGTTAGCACTAAAAGCACTGACACGTTTTAGTACCCAAGTGACTTGACCAACCTTGTTCCACTCTCATACCTTTCTCTTCTACTCCTTTCTGTGTAGAGAGTTGCTGGTGCTGGCCTTATGGGAGAGGGATGTTAAAAAAGGAGATGCCTGTGTTACTGTCTGTATAATAACATTTGCAGGAACAGAGAATATGGAAAGATATGAGTCCGGAAGAGTTTTGGCACTTCTGAGTTACTTCACAGATATGCAGCATATTTACTATCTAGAATGAGAATTTAAAAAATCATTAGATGTTTGTTCCTCAGTGTACTATATAAGGCTATTTTCTACAAAAACATTGCATAGTGATACACTCATTAACAGTATATTACATAAATCACCAGCTACAGTAGAAGATACAGTATACAGCACCAACAATCATATTTACACTGTACCTGTACATTTGACTTGACTGTATTTAATTAGTTTGTAAAGTGTATTAAGTAATCTATTATCTTTATTGGCAAACAGTAGGCCTACATTGAGGAATCACCATCTCAGAGTTTAAGAGTGTGTGAACCCCACAGATTCACAGTAAAATTGCAACTTCTGGAGTACTGCTTGTGTTTACCACCTGGGGCTTACGATAAGCCAGCTGGCTTAATGGAAGCCCCAGGTGGGTATGCTTCAATATGTAAGCTGGCTGCTTGTTAAACCTGCAATAACTTAAAGAAACAATAAGAGACAATAACTTTTTAATGGCCAGTTTGGGGGCAGCGGAAACAAGTTGTGAACCGACCACTGACATACTATCACCATTTAAGTCGTTAAGTGAACTTATTAGCAAACAGCTGCTTATTTACCAACAAGTCCTCCAACCTAAACGACCATACAGGTTGTTTGTCCCTAATCTCTGACACCACCCATATGAGCGTTCCCTGAATCAGTGACAGCAGATATATCACAGATGAACTGTTAAAAATCACTGTTGAAACAGAAATGAATAACCCTTTTATGATGTGACATTGCTATAGTAAAAGTTAGGTTCGGTTTAAGCACGAAAACAACCTTCGATATGTTTAAGGAAAGATAACGTTTTGGGTTAAAATAAGAACTTTGTTAAGGATAGAGGACATTTATCATTGTGGTTATAAAAATAAACACATGGTCAAAGGTAATGGAATGATCCTGTTACTAGAAAGAACACTGACTGTCGGTTTAAAAGGGGAAACAAAGAGCAATCTTCTGTGTTAAAGTCCAGCATTTTGTCACCCCACCCATCCACCCCAACCTCCTCCTCACGTGGGCTACTCTATAACAACGTCACCTGACTTCCTCCTGCGCTCCCATCATAATCACTACGGCCATGAGCAGCTTTGACACTTGAACGTAAACATGTAATTTTGTGGCAATTGCTGAAACAATTGAGGCTTTTTCATACGACTGCTAGATGCCACTTAACAATAAAAACGTAACTATGGCTTGTAATAAGCTGCTTGCAAAAAAGATCAATGGGATCTTGTTTTTATGGAACAGTCTTATCCATTTTGGTCTCTACAAACTCCTGTGGAATATAATCAGGCTCTTTAGCTGCTAAATGCTCCACTATGTGCACCTGCTAGTCACTGACTTGGTCTGTGGTGCTGAGTAGGTAGTGTGCAGTGGGTTTCTAGAGCTTTTTTCCCCACTGACGCTGCGAGAACGATGAGAGTGAACCAAAACAGGCAAGTTGGGGGCAGAACAGCTAGGCAATTCACTGAAACTTGCTAGAAAGCTCCATAAAGCCGAGGGGAGCTGCAGATTAATGATTCTCTGCAGGTTCATCCTACACATAACATTGTGATTGAAATATTATTATAAAAACAGCGATTATGTTGCTTTAAACCATTACTCATCTTGTTTTGTATTTCTGCACGGATTAAATACAGACGGTGTGACATGTGGGTGTAGAGGATTTGGAGTCGTTTCAGATGCACAATTGACTGAGCTTTGTTGAGGAATGAAAACAAAGTAACAAGTAATGTATCTAATTACATTTGCTGTTGAGTAATTAGTAAAGTAATCCCATTACTTTTTTCAACGCATCATATGTCATGAGTAATTGATTACATTTTTCAAGTAACTTGCCCAAAGCTGACAATGGCTCTATTAATACAATCAAACCACCTCGGCCACTGTGTCTCTACCTAAGCAAGCAGTTACAACGTTACCATGAACCACAAGAATACAATATAATCCGTGACACTAACACTTTTATTCACAACTCTCTCATTGGGCAGTCTCTTCTAACACTGGCCTCTGTCTGTGCGTGTGTGCGTGTGCGACGATGGGTATACCCATCACTGCTGCTGATAGCGTTACATATTTCAGTCAGATTCCACAGTCATATATCTGGGTGCATTTGAGACCCGAGATAAGGAGGGATTTATGAGGCCAGTTCTCTTCTAAGTCAAGGTGAACACCAGAGATATGATGCTTCTGTGTGTGGATCTGTAGGAGTGCGTGCGTTATTCAGTGTTTGTAAAGCGTGCAAATGTATGATAGAGTTTCACTTACGTGTGTGTTCCATACACATACATGTCAGAGTGAGTGTTTGTTTCTGTGTCTGTATTTACCACTGACATAGTAATTTTAACGTAACTATTCACGCTGTGGAATGCCTGTGAAGGATTTAAGGTCTCATGGTGCCTGAAATCCACCCTTTCAATATCTCAGTATCATTTAAATCTTTCATTCATTCATTTTTTTCCCTTACAAATTGAATCCTTTTCATGGCCACACTTTTGAAGCCTTCCCCAAAATGCATTTAGCATGAGAAGATCTGTGATGGAGTAGTTACCTGTTTTAAGCTCCTCTCTGCTTTTCACCCAATGTGCTGCAAGCTAATTTCTGCATAACATCTCTTTCACCTGATGTTGTCAGTCATTTTGTCTGTTTCAGATATTCTAATCATGTGGTTAAAGCTAATGTGTAATCTCTTGTTTGTTTAGCAGGAGTGTCCATAATATACATGCATATACATATCCATAACCTAAACTGTTTTTTGGTTTACAATAAAATGCGTACTGATTTTAAGTATGGAAAAGTGACGGAATTCTCACTTGAATAGCACAACTGGAGCAGCCTCTGTGTCACTGGAAAGCCCTTTTTGACTGTTAGCACTGTCTCTTAGATGCTTGTTGAGGTAAGATTAATGAAGAATTGCTTTTTCATGTTGAAATATTGATTGACACTTGACATTAGCGTTGCTTTTTTTCTGTTCATCATGTCATTGAAGTGGCCATTTTACAAAACACTTTACATGTATATAATTATTGTACACTGCTCTAATCTGTATTTTTTCATATTAAGGATGGATCAAATGGCTACATGTAATGTGAAAGGTCTAACTTCACTTTTTTGGTTCAGAAGCATGCAGAGTTAACACAGTTGTACATAATGTATAACTACTGTCTGTGACAATAAGATCGTACTTCCGGGAGAGTGAGGGTGGGGTATTTGAGGTTATATTTTAGGTGATACCTTATAATTGGAGGTCAGAGACTCTGCGTTCTTTGTAGAGTTATGGTGTATTTTATTTGGTCGTGTAGGTTTTAAAATGCTAAAGGAAACCATGGTCTTCACATTCAGGGAACGTGATTTTTGGAAAAGTCGGGTAGGTGATAGCAGAAAAGTAAGTTTTGGAGAATTAGGTTGGGGACAGTGCTGCAGAGGAGAGTCATGTTGAACGATGTGTGTCACTTCCTATTGGGTGTGTTTCTCTAGCCCCGCCACCCCATCTGATGACACACTGCTAACTGAATAGGATTGCACTGCATACAGCAACTCCTGCCCCCTCGCATTTTGTTATTTCATCGCAAAGTCTGTCTCTTTGTGTTTTTTTTCCAGGACTCGTAGATGTCCTTACCTTACCTGACACATGACTTTCATCTCTCTCTCTCTTTTTTTTTTTTTAAACTTTCTCCAACCCTCAGAAAAAACTCAAACTTTTATCTACTTTCTTTAACACTCAAACATCACAAGACAGTCAATGCAGAGAACTGTGACCAATAAAAAAAAAAAAAAGAGAGAAGCATGCTCTTTGAAGGGGTTCACAATTAATAACTGAATCATTTTAGTACATAGATTTTGGTATATCTGCTAAATGCCCAAGACATAGCTATAAGTTTGGTTTTGCTAATAAAGTAAGCCACTTGCTGTCATTCATCATTGAACATTATATAAACTCCTGCTCACACAGTTCACAGTTAATTGTTACTAAACTGTTCCCTCACCACAGAATAGCTCAGACCTGAGGCCATGTGATAATGTGAGCACGGGAAATAGACAGAACTTTACATCTATCTTTGTGATTAAGTTCAATTTTGCTTAGTGTCAGTCAAGTGACAGCCTCAGGAAGTAAGGCAAGTCTCCACCAAGAAATAATTCTTTCAAAACCATAATGTTTAGTTTTGTGGTCACATTCATGTCTTCTTATGGCGCATGTTTTTTTATAACAAATAAGAAAAAAGTTTAAGGAAACCTTAAGGACTTTATTTTGAAAACCAACAGAAAATGCCCGCACGCGCAATCACACACCCGCACACACACACACACACACACACACACACACACACACACACACACACACACACACACACACACACAATCTTGGGAATTATTCAAACCACGGCTGATTCCAATGACAAAGTACCATTTTTGTTCATGGGCATAAGGAAAGAACATGGCCACCATGGGAGCACAGCATAATTGGAAACATTCTCACGCACACTGAGCTTCCTCACCAAGATGGTCAATGCTTTCCGTTCTAAATGGGAAAAAAGGTTACACCGTTCATTATTTATAGTATTTATGTCCGACTGTGGTGACACTAATGACTCCTGTTAACAATGTTCATGCTTCTACCCATGGTTATAGACTTCAGGCCCATTAGCAGATATTGTAGTTCATTCTCCCTGTTTTTCTAACTCTCTACCTCATTTTGCTTTGTTATTTCATTCCAGATACAGATGGATGACCAATTAAAAGGAAAAACCTGAATAAATTAGTGGAGAAACATAACAATTGCAGATGCTTCCACACAAACGTACTTCATGGTAAAATTAAGCAATTAACATCCAATCATGTTCTGTGGTATGTATAAAAATGCTGAGAAGGTCCATTTGATTCTGATGTATTAAGATGGCAAGAGGAAAAGATCTAGGTGACTTTGAAAGAGGGTTCATTGCTAGGGCACAGATGGCAGGATGTGTCTCTGTCTAACTGAAATACATCAGTAAATAGTCAACATTTTTCATCAGCAGCACACATTTGATGACCTTGATGCTTGTGCATTAGTGCGATATGTAAGGAAAACAGAAGAGCGACTCTTCCTCAGGTGACTGGGAATGTCAGCTCAGGACGTGATCAGACTGTGGCATCAAGAACAGTCTCAACAATTACATAGAGAGGCTATTATAGTGGGGTTTCAGTGCATAAACCCTTCATTACAAAGATGAATGCACATTTGAGATCAGTAGTGCAAAAACCATGGGCACTGGTCTACAGAGGTGAAGAAAAAGTGATATAGTCAGATGAGTCATCCTTCACCATATTCTCAACAAGTGGGCGAGTGCTTCTCTGGCGTACACTAAGAGAACAGTACAGGCCTGAAGGCTTGACCTCGACAGTGAGGGGAGCTGGTGGCTCTGATATGCTGTTTGGGGCACTTTGCTGCCATGGTTTGGATCCACTTGCCGCGTCAGAGGGAAGAGTCACTGCAAATCAATCCAAAGTTGTTCTGATAGGTCACCTTTCTCCTATGATGAAGGATTTCTATCCGGTTGGGAGTGGTCTCATCCAGGACGACAATGCCCCCATCCATAGGGCACGAGGGGAAAATGATGTGAATCATATGCTTCCGCTGTTACAGTCACCAGATCTCAGCCCGCGTTGAACACACATTGGAGATTTTGGACCAGTGTGTTAGACATCGCTCTCTACCACCATCCTCAAAACACCAAATGAGTGATTATATTTTGGAAGAATGTTGTTCATTCCTCTTGTAGAGTTCCAGAGACTTGTACAATCAATGCCAAGTGCACTGAAGCTGTTCTGGCAGTTCATGGTGTCCCAACACATTACTAAGACACTTTTTTTCCCCCCTTTAATAAGTCACCATTCTGTATGTATATACACTGACACATAAATATGCACATTAGCCATACATATGGCACACAATATATTATGCAACCTCGTAAAACTACATGTTCTTTTATATTTTTGCACTTCATTCCCCACTCCGTCTTGTACTTTATGAACAGGTTTCATCATTACTAGAAATGAAAAGGGATTTTATAAATGAAGTATGACCAATTGTAAGTGTATAGACTACTGTGTGTTTAGTACAGTACATTAGTCCATTCTTTCACTTGGCAATATTCATCATGCACTATATCAACACAGGGATAAAAACATCAGGTCCTCTTTGAGACAGTGTTTTGAAAAAGGCTTCATCTAACGTCTGCAAACTAATTGTAAAATCACCTGTTTTTTATTTATTTTTCTGTCTTAGTTTGTTGATGAAGATGTCTTTTAGTTCAGCTCACATTTAAGTCATTTAATTATCATCATTAGTCAAGCGTAGTCAACAACATTTAAGACATTAGGGGTTTGTATAAATGACCTTGGTATCTTTGAACGGGTGTGCTCCATTAAAATCTTTTATTGTGATAGTCAAGGTTGGTTAAGTACAACACATCAATTTTATGTGACCTTGTAGAACCACTACCTTTTGGCTCGATGAAACTACTGTATTTTGCATCATTTATATATACTGCTTGCAAAGACTAAATCTACAGTATAGAGAGACTGCGAACTGTAGAGTTAGTTTATCAAGCAATCACAAGGATTTTAAAGCTTCAGCGGGAGAGTTGTTCAGATTTGACAGACCAGCAGAGTCCTCTATTCATTAAGTCACTCTCTTAGGGTAAAATTGTTTTTCACTCATAGGATTATGTGGTGAAGCAGGTGGTAGATTAAGACTGAAAAATGGTGTGGTGGCGGAACAAGTCAGAGGTAAGACTAAAACTAAAAGGATACCCTTAAACAAACTTGTGTGTTTCATTTGCACGAACTCATGCCTTGACCTTAAAGGTCAGCTAAAGTTGAACTGGTAAGAGCTCCCTCATTCCTTCATTCATTGCCTCCTCTAGATCAAAACTCCAGTCCTATTCCTGCATCTCCTTATTACCCTTTCAGCTGCAGTGAATGAGTGAGCTACGTGGAGGCTGCCACCTCCCATTCATTTATGTGACAAATAGCAATTTCATGCAAAGCGTGATGGGATTACTAACATGCAAGGAGGGAAGCAAACGGCGCAGCAGACAAAATTAAAATAAGTTAACTGTGACCTTTTCACTTATTAACCCAAAGTGCTATACCCACGGAAGGAAGTCTGAACTTACAAAATGATGGATCCACCCACAAGTGACCGATTGTGGTAGACGTTGGCAGCCTATGGCGGTTTTGCCATAATCAGTCTGGCAGTTGAGCATCATCTCCTTAAGTCAATTTCAGCTAATCAAGCAACCTTGAAGTCTGAACCACATAGATGACAATCACATTGCCTTTATACATCCAGTTCACTGCACCTGTGGCCAGCTACTTTCAGCACCTGATAATGCCGACCACCAAAAAAATTTAAAAAAAAAGATCATTGCAGGGTATTGACACCTGATTGAGTCTACACAATTAATTTAGTCCCAAAACTACTTAAGACTTAAAAATGCGTGCATAATATATTTTTCTTGGTGCACATGGTCTTCAATTCAACAGCATCAAATATCCGCTCGTTTAGTGTCAGTATTTATTTAGTTTTGTAATGTCTAACAAAAAGAGAAGGTTTCTCATTTAATCCCTAGCATTGGTAGGAAAATGCATTCAGGCTGTTTTACATCTGCTTAAGGTCACACACCCGCTCACTGCTGCTGTCCCCTTGTGCAAGCCACAGAATCCACAGAATCATTTAGTGCTGTACAATGGATGACCCTGTAGCCTGACATCTCTTTCTGAGCACAATATATGTTTGTGTGGGATGGGGAGGTGGGACACACACACACATTTTAGTCTTACTTTCTCCCTCTCGAGATAGGTCAGTGAGTTCTGTTGGAATCGGCCCACCAGCTTTGCCAGGTCTTGCTTGCCATTATGTGGACAGTGATAGAAAAAGAGGCACTGAAAACTGTGGAGGCAAATTGAGCAGCTGTGTGCAGGTTATTAGCAAGCAAACAGTGACACAATTATTAGCAAGCATAATAAAAGATTATCCTTTTTCTCTCTGCCTGCCATCTCTCTCACACATTTTCTTTTTATCTATCTCTCCTCATCTCTCTGTGCTTCTATCCAGTTAGATACTGTTTGAAAGATCACGTTCCCTGGCATGAGAGTGCTATGTAATTAACCTATGAGATTCCTGCTGTTGCAACGTGCCTCTTGCCTGCCTCAGTGGCCTCTTCTGGTGGATTATTACTGCCATCTACTGGCCAAACATAAACCCGAGTATCCCTACTGTGAGACAAAGATGTGACAGAAGGAGTTGACATTTTCACCCCCCGGTATTCCTGAGATGACGGCTTGATGCCCAGTCAAAAGTCGACAGGTGACTGTGCGAAATGCTCTCTCCTTCCCTTTCTCTACCCTTCCCTTTTTCTGTCTTACTCAGCAATGAAATGTTCCTACTATTACTACCTGTGTGGGCAAAGCCTGAAATAGTTTATTCCTCTGTGCCACACAGCTGCACTGTGTCTTGATTACCATGAACACTGTTCAAACACATTCTAGCTATCCAGATATCCAGACAAATTATTATTGTTATCATTAGTGTTAGATTGCTAGGGTAAACTGGCACCTAGTGCTAAATGTTTCATATTACAAGGAAAACTTGTGAAGCTGCCAACTCTCAGTAATTAGGTTACTCAGTCACTCAGTCACTGCTCCACCCTTAGCATCATCCTGTTTCTGTTTCCACCCCTTCTTCCACTTTTTTCTCTTTGTTTTTGTGGCAAGTGGAAGGACAGCTCCTCATTTTGCATGTCAGGATTAGAGTTTCTGCTTCAAAACAAACCGAAGATCACGAGTAGACCAGAGTGCACCAGTGCCCCATGAGGGAGGTTTGCAGGTTTATGTCATTGCACCTGTGGCCTTAGGAAGGCTACTGTATCTTGAGTATTTTTGCCGTAGCGGTCATATCAGTCATCCCTTAGAAGCCCCCTCAATTCTTTAGGGCTTCAACCAAGTTCTTGCCTCACATAAAGATCAAGTATTCCCCTCCGTCTTTGGCTATTTTTATTTCACAGATAAGTTACGGGGACACTCTCCCAACCTGTCTGTTCAAAAAAGTATTATCCCAGCAGGATTTCAACTTGTAGTATACAGTTAAACAATAATCATCTCTGAAAAGGTAAATTTTGTGTCTTTGTAGATACCTCTTTTTTTCTCTGCCTGGTAGACAGGTGTATTAGTATCAAATTCTCTTTAATTATGTGTGTAGTAGGTGCTTACTAAGGCTAATTATACATTGAAGCAGCATTTAAGGAGTCTTATCTTCGAAGCATGATGTAAAAAACACCATAATTATAGATAATGTTGGTGTAATTAGGTTCTTCCTAATGAACAGACTTGATGAGAGCAGGAGCTAGATAGTACAGAGAGGCTGATTGAACTTACTTCAAAATGTATTGCCCTTACTTAGGTCTATTTCTCTTATATGAGCTTACAACAACAATTTTTGACATGTGAATGGGGGTCATCTGTGTTGTTCACTCATCAATGCAACCTCACAGTGCTGGCTAAAAATCGATCCAGCGGCTGCTGATACATCGTGGTGAACAGAATATCTTGGTCTCATTTCCCCTTCTGCAGATAAATCCTGAACATTTCAAAGTGCCGAACATTAGTCTGCTCTCTTGTGGCTGAAATGTATGGGGATTTTGTGACACGTGTCCCTGCATGGCAATTTCCTTAGAAAGTAGAGTGTGAATCCTCAGCTTAAAAACAAGAGAACCTGAATCATACTCTCTCTTCTAAGAAAGCAGTGGTTTGAAACGTCCACCCCTCTCTCTCTCTCTCTCCCCGGAATCAGATACTAGTGAGGCTGACTGCCATGTTTTTCAGCAGTGACTTCGCTCTCTTAATTCATTTATTCCCCATGCTCCATCTCATCTTTTGCTACATACCTCTGCCTTCTTCCCTATCAAAGCGAAGGGATGTGATTTAGCCACCTTCCTTGCTGCGTTTGATATTCTCATTCCACCTCCGCACTGAACCATCAATCATGAAACCCCGCTTTGATCTGTACACGATTGGCCGTGACATTCATCTTCTTGGCCTATCGCATTCACCACTACCTTTATGTCCACTCCTGCACAGTTCAAAGGCTTTGGTCCTTAAAGTTTAAGCTCTCCTTCTCTCACTCCAACGAAATAGTTTTACTTTGTGCTCTGTCACTTCACTTTTTCTCTCCTTCACCCCATGTTTGTTGTATCAGGGTCTCTATTAATTCTATCAGAATGAAGGTTGTGAAGAAACATGAAGGAAATATTACAGGTTAAAGTATCAAAAGGAGCCATTTGTTTGAACGCAGAAGTTAAGATACACACCAGTTACCCTTTTGCAAAAGCTTTTCCACATGTCCACCAAACATCACCATTATAGGACAAAGCCATTGGAAAAAAAAAAAAAAAACAGACATTGCCGAGTTTTTAAAGATCATATGACTTCCTCATCTGTTTGTTTTATACTTTTTTTATTTTTTTAACTTGTGGAAACAGCTGTTTCAAATACAGACATCCATTGTAGAATACCAGAATTAATGCTCTGGAATAACATTGCAACAAGTCTTTCATCTGATGCTAGCACATGCCTTTGAGGTTGATGGGCCTTAAAGATTTCAGTCACATTCAGTCTTCTGCTTTGTTGGCTCTCCGCTGCTCTGTTTCTCAGGTCGGCTTTTAACTTGTACTGTACGTTCATGGGAATTCACAAGAGGGATGAAGGACATGGACTGACATTTGTATACTTTAAAAGGATATGCTCGGCCTGAATGTTGTTGTTTTGTTCCCTGCAGACCCAGGGAGGGAGAGAGAGAGAGAGAGAGAGAGATGTGTGGCCAGACTTCAGTCCATCCACTAACGCCCTTTGAAAGCCCTCCCTTGGCAGACATTGAAATGCTTTTAGCAGAACATATTATTCAGACTCTGGTGCCACCTGTTGGCTGCCATCAGCATTGCAGAGTTCATGCCCTGTCCTACAGCGCTCCGTTTGTCTGCTCAAGCAGGCTAAACTCCCGCTCCCCAAGCTCCTCGAATGTTTACAAATCGACAGAGGCAAGTGGGTGTGACTGGGCTGCTGTGCTGAGAAAGCAGATTTATATCCACAGAGCAGTTCCGATCCATCAACAGACAACGGAGCCTTTTAACTCGTTAGTTTTTGTGAGATGTTCCTTTTCACCTGAGCTACAGGGAGAGGAATAGAAAAAAAAAATGAAATGAAAGAGTAAAAGTCAGGCTCTTGCCCAGTAACAGCTTGGCTTGTAAAAGGGTGAAATATCACTGCGTTCTTTCAATATTTTATCTGCCAGCAGTTCCTTCAACCTTCACAAGGAATAGCCTCACTGCGTGCTTTTTCTTTACAGATGACAGGGGCCTAGATGTCATCTAGCTGCAGATCTGGCAGTTTGCTGAAGGGAACAGGAGGGAGAGGGAGGGAGCAACAGGAGAATTAGAATGTATTTCAGGTCTGAAGCAAGTGGTGCATTGCTGCAACTGGTATCTCAGGGAAGGAGGGAGTTTAGAGGGGGGTGTGGGGTACAGAGGCGAGCAGGAGGGAGGGTGAGGCTTTTGCGGCAAACTGTTGCTAGGAAACACTTGTGGCATCTCTTCTCCCTCTCCTTGAAATGCCAGAACTAACTGACAGAAGCTGGAGTGAAATGTCAGTCCTATCCTCCCATTAGTTTGAAGGATGTGGTGTGTGTTTCTATTTAAGTAGCCATGCTTATCAAAGGGGTCCCAGATAGTCAACACAAGCCTTTCTTCTGCAGGAGCAGTGTGTTTAGGATGCAGACTGGGGTTTCTTCTTTCTCATCTTCTGTTTGTCTGGGTATCTGTCTTTCTTGCTTTCTTTTTTTCCTTTCCCTCTCACTCTGTCTTTCAAGAGGTTTCTGCATCTTTTCTCATTTCCTCCCTCCCTCACTCACTCTCTCCCTCACTCCCTCACTCGTAAGCAACATTACTTTGTCTCATTCTCCCCCTTCTGTCTGTCTTTTACTGGTCTCTTGCTCCTCAATTCCCTCTTTCCTTTTCAAATTCCAAGTCATATGGTCCATCACTATAATCCTCTGCCAAGGTATTTGATTATCAAAGCTGTCTGACTGCAAAAGCCTCAACTCGCCACTGGCCATTATTCAGCCCCTTCCCCTACACTCAGTACATTGTAATTCAGAGAGAGTAACCGACTCAGAATTAGAATAAAAGCATTCAAATTCTACAGTGACCTCATCTGCACCACAATACATCAGTAGAGTTAGATACACTCGGACATACAAATGAAGAGAAACTAGAATGAGCAAACAAAAATCAAATGACCCTTCATTTCTGAACTTCATGTCGCTGTGATGAAAGAACACTTGTTCCTGCTATTCATTAAAAATGGAATAAAAGTCAGGATGTCTGAGTTGCACATTTGTCAACATAATTACTAACTTCTATAATACACGAATCAGCTTTATCCTCATGCCAGCTAGGAGTTGTTTTTTTTTTCTTACTATTTTGTAAGTGAAGGGAAGGTGTAGCACCTTTGAAATAAAGACAAATATAGAAAAGCTACCACTGTTGCTTATACCACACACAATCAGAAGGAGAAATTTCATTGAAAAAGTTTTTCTCAAGCTTTTAACTGGATTATCATCCATGTACCCTTGAAGAGAAACTATGAGCCATTTTTGGCTTTCACCATATACATACTGCACAAAGCAGACTCTTAAATACGCTACATTCCCATGCTTTACAGTATTCATCCATGTGCCTAGTTTTCACTCCCACTGGGAGGGGAGGAAATTCTCACCATTGATTGACTTGCATTGCCTTGTGTGAGGCCTTAAAGCTAATTGTCTCATAATAGCTGTATGGATGGCTCCTGCAAGAAAAATAATGATTTTTTTATTTATTATTTATTTATTTATTTGGTCATTAACGGGGAGAAGCCAGGATGTGACAGCAGGAGGCAAAAAGCAGTGAGACTTGATACAGAAGTCCTATGCCTGCTGACTGCACAGGACGAACTAATGGGTTTATATTCGGGGGGGCAATAATTGGAGTTGCACTTTTTACTGCATGTTTGCTGCACAGTTGCTTCACCCTCAGGTGAAATTATCAACCTTTTGAAGAACTCATACCGCCATTGTGGACTTCTTGGAGAATGATAAAATAAATCTGTTATTATACTAGCAGCCTAACAAGCCTGTGAACGTAATCCAGGGCACAACTTTCTGCCACAAATGAAACAATGAAACAATGAGGACTATAAACGTAATTTCAATGGGACAGGGTTGCAATATAATGACTTAAGAAACTAAAGTAAAATGAAGTAGAAGTACATTAATAACGATATGCTAAAGGAATAAAAGTCAATGCATTATAAGTTACTGCCCAACAAAGACATAATTATGTTTAGTTAAATTAATATTAATTAACATGTAACTTTAGGTAGAGAAAAGGCATGCTCAAAAATTTTGTGATTTACAATATACTGAAAAATAAGGGAAAAGTATTGAAATTAAATTTGTCGATACTGTTGCTCAGTTGGTAATGGCTTATTCCAGATGGAACTGGAAGGCTATTTGTTAAAGCCTTACTTCTAGCTGCTTTTCCTCAGAGGCCAATACCTAGCTCTGTAACTTTCAATATTGCAACAAAAAGTCAATAAAGTGAGCCTTTTCCAGCAAGTAAATGGGAGTGTTTTCTGAAGGCCAACATCAATATTGACAGTGGGGGAACGTCCTGTGGTCAGGGCCTGCAGCTGCCACAGCAGGCTGGTTTTCTAACAGTCCCTGCTTTGTGTTTCTACCCACTGCGCCTGCAGCCACACTAAAACGTCTCCATGAGACCGGTAAGTACAATTCCATTTTCTTGCATAGTAGCATTATATTCATTATATGAAAATGGCACCTACTGCATAGGACACTTACCTGACTAGAACAAGTTTTCTGTTTTCTATCCTTATCGCACAGATGTTGGAGTTCTAACCTGATCCTCTGACAATGAGAATGCTGTTGAGGGTCTGTCTTATTGCAACTCTGCTTATATGCTGTAAGTAGCCTACTGTAAGCATAATATACACTATATACTATATATGTTTTAATATGTATCATGACATATACATTACAACATGCAATGTCTGGAGTGTTACTATTTCATGCACAAAATGTCTACTCACAGCCACGTGGTATTGTCATGCATGTGTAGGCACTCTCACACAAACACAGCAATATGCCATTCAGCAGTGTACACTAATAGGATTCCTAATACAACAACAATAAATGGTGTATAAATATCTGCCTGCCCTTGGAAATTACCATGAACTGAGCCCTATTAAGAGACTAAACTACTGTAAACACAAACCTTGGGGGTTCGGGCCAATTGCTGGAGTCACTGTGTGTTGCCACAAGTGGATGAGACATTTAAAGTATGAATAAGTGTTTATGCAACATTACATCATTGCATCCAACTGCAAAGCTTAAGGCGCACTCTGACTCTGAGGGACTGTTGAGCGACAAAAATGAGAGCCATCTCGTCATTGAGATAAAATGATTCATGTTGCAAAAAAGACAACTATCACTACTGTTGCATGAGAGGTACCTAGTAATATTGTTTGTCCTGTGGAGTAAGTAGACATACGCTGGCCAATACAGACCACTTTCTCATTCAGCTGGATGGGAAAATGGTCTTGAACTTTTGGAACCCACTGTATTTACCAGAAAACTCAAACAGTGCTTAAAGGGGCCATATGTAAGTTTTTGCTATAGTGACATACCCAATGTTAGCATTAACAGCTGTTACTTACTAGTCTAGAAGAAACGTTGCAAGTCTAACTCAATTCCTTTACTCACCAAGAGCTGTCTCCAGTGGTGGAAAGGAACATCAATATTAACTCGTTTTAATTCTATTTCTATAAGTTTTATTTCTTCTACTGAAGTTAGCGTTCTAACCAGCTAGCTTTGGCCCAGCTGAGCCATCTCGTCACTTTCCAAAGGTGAGTCACTGTAGCGTCCAGTCTATAAATACATATAGCCACCTTAAATCCACCGTTTTAAATTTCTTCAGCTTTGTCTAATGAAACATAAGAACTGAAATCGCCAGGATGAAACAATGATAAAGAGCGCTTTACAACTGTAGCTGTGATGACATTGTGCAGACAATGATTGCGGTACTGCATGTTGCGCTAGAATACAAACCTTTGGTGAATTTTGGTGATAGACAATTTGGTGACAGACAAATAGACAATGTGTAGTCAAATAAACATCTAAATGTGTATTTTGGACATTTTCTTTCAACTAGTCTAAAAGAGATGACGTTATGAAAGCAAAATAAACCAAAATCTCAAAAAATTGACCTGAGTGCAAAAAACGTGTTTGCTCATAGCGTCTTGCCTTACCAACCACACCAAACATCCTAGCATCTATCTAGCCAAACACCCAGAACATCAAATCTACTGCATTGCAACAAAATGACACCCTAACATCCTACCCAAAAAGAGTTAAAGCATGTAG
Source organism: Xiphias gladius (assembly GCF_016859285.1). Classification (NCBI taxonomy): domain Eukaryota; kingdom Metazoa; phylum Chordata; class Actinopteri; order Istiophoriformes; family Xiphiidae; genus Xiphias; species Xiphias gladius. Next base: position 11,922,196 of record NC_053416.1, read on the forward strand.
CGCCCCAAAACCCTGGCAGCCCCGTAATGTAGCACCCACCTATCAATGCACTCACAACCATTTAGAAAAACTCCAGCAAGACCTTACTCCAAGCTACTTCTGCCCACGCAACAAGCACACTTACATTTTTGTCACATAATTTTGCCTCCTCTAATTTTAACTCACATACTGAGGAAAATTGCTTTTCCATGCCACAGCCGGCTATCCCACCCTACTGTCTCCCGGTCATTAACGCCTTCTAGTGATAAGCAGCTTCTTTCAATCACTGAGACCAGCATGTGTTGCTGCGACAGGGCAGCATGATTGAAATATTTTCTTTGCCTCTGAGGTTAATAGAGTTAATGATGATCAAAGACTCATGTCTGGGCAGGATAATTAGTATGCTGTCAGAATGAAAACACACTATGAATAACTGAACTTTGTCTTTTGTCGATATGGACAAGTATCACAGTTATCTACAAGTGTGCCCACGCAGTGAGCTAAGACATACCAAGAGACATTGTTAAAATGTTAAGAAAATGATAACAACCACATCTAATGTCTACAAAATGTGTGTTTTAGCTTTCATAAATACATTACAGGGTTTTTAATAGCATTTTAAAGCAATCAGCAGTTGTGACTTTATGGTTATTCATCACAGTATCAGGAAATTTGGGGGAATAGGAATTTAATTCTCTTTCATTTTATTGTTTATTAAGTTTGGTTGTTGAATAGTATGAGCCCTTAAGTGAATTCACTTCACTCTAACCTGCCTCAACATTCTCACTATCTAAATTGGTGGGTAGATGTGTAATCTAATGAGTAATTTGAGTACAGACAGTAAAATCATCCATATATCCCTTAGATCTATAGCTCAAATCCTGATAATTGTTTAGCATACACCATTTTGAGTGAAAATTTCTATGAAACATAATTTCAACAGTAATAAAATATGTTGCTTCAAATTCTAAATACAAAGTACCTAAATCCAAAATTAAAAGGGAAGCCCAAATATCAATCTCACAAACATTTGATTTAATACTTAAACCAAGAAAGAACTCGAGTCACATTCTCATTTTAATCCTCCCTCCTTAACTCACTTAATTCTGACTCTCAGTGCCTTTCATCTCTCCTTAAGGTGTCCTGTTAAATTGTGCTTCAGAACATAAAAAGAGGAAAGGTGAAGAATTTCAAAGCAACGAGAAGAACGCCAGCAGCAACATCAAGTTGAGGAGAAATTACACAACAGCACATGATGGGAGATCTGAGGCTGTGAGTCCAAAGAAGAAGGTCAAGAAGACCGGAAATAAGAGAATTTCCATGGGACCAAGAAGTGATATCAGCTGCACCACACTAGGAGGCATCTGCCAACCAAACCGATACATCTGCCAAGGCCGATACCTAAAAGACAAGTGTTCAGGGACCAAGATGCGGCAGTGTTGCATGCCAGGTAGAGTGATACAGTTATACATGTAAATACAAACACATAACTGCACATTCTGTATGTGGATATTACAAATGCCGACTCTAAGTGAGAAATCTGCAGCACATGGAGTACTTCTTTCACCCACAGTCATACTACTATACTATTGTTCTTTGCCAATAGGGATTGAAAGGTTTGTGTACTCTTCTTTACAGTCTGAGTCATGAAAATGCGTTATTGTTGGTGTGCGGCTGTATCAATGTCTGACACACCACTCATATGAAAGACATCAATAAATGCCATTTGAACAGTGTCTTTCGGCAGTAACTGACCTTATTTCCACATGAATAGAACATGAGGTGACTCAGACTCAGCCAATATTAAAATACCCTTTTTTCAGAATATAATTTTTATGCTTGGCCGTTTGAAATGCAATGCAGCAGCCTGCAAATATGTTGTATTTGTGGAAAAAAATGTATTGGACTTCTAAAAGTACAACATGCTTTTGTTTTTTTTTTTACCTGTCTCTGTAGTTCGAGCCTGGAGTGTCCTTTGTGCTGGTCACCACAACAATAGAGTGAGAGCGTGTGATGTGCATGGTTGTGGAGCTTTCAACTCTAAAAGGTGACGATTTTTATGCATCAGCCTCAGAAAATAAGTGGTGCTGCAACATCAAAGCTTCACAGTGCAGATTAGTTGATAAGGCCGCATTTCCAGTGTGGCATTGTCATGTCGGCCTTCAAATGTGGCTGGATGAAGGGACTGAAGCCTAACACAGCCTAACACCTAGCCCCACCTACCCTTAAATACCTTCACACAGACTAATTTAGGTGGACTAAACCATCAGTGGGTGAGTTCACTTTACACATATACATATACACACTGCTTGGCCAACTTAATATTTACACATTATGCAATTGGCTTCATAAATCCGCGGGCAATAGCGATATACAATATGTGTAAAACCAGCTTCTTCTAAAAAACAGATATTACAGAAAAGACACACAATACTCCCCTCAGCTTCTCAAACATGGAACAGACAAGAACTATAAGTTGCAACTGATTCCAGAGCAGAATCTTTTTTCTTGGAGAAGAGGATGTAGGTGAGTAACACAGGTAAGCTAACAAAAACTGCAAATATGTTAGCAGTCTTTAGTGCTGCAAACACATCAAACAGTAGACTGGAAAAGAACTACAGGCCAAAGAATCCTCCTATGTTGCACAAACATTAACACACATAGCATGACATACACTGTGAGATGAAGGATCATTGTTATCACATACATACTCACACAAACTGTTCAGTATGTGGCTGGTTTTCTGTGGGCAGAGATGTACTCTATCCTTATTAGACATTAGAATTTCTCTTGAGAAAATTTGGTGAAATATTAATAATTTAAACAGAAGTTTTTAAAATGGCTTTGTAGTTATAATCTCTTCTTTCACCCCCCACCTTTTCAGAGGTAATGGCCTACATAAAGCTGTGGACCTGGTGTGCGACGATTATGGTATTGCCAACGCTCCATTCTCAGGAACCCTGGCGGGTCCAGTGAGTCGGAAAGACCCAGCAGGGAATCAGTATGAGGGGCTCAGACTTCTCAGTGATGGTATGGAGGCCAAGATGTTGTTACAGTACTTGAAAGTGAACGCGGCAAGGGAATGAAAATTCTGAGGATTACTTTTTAAAATGATAGTATCCAGTCTCTGAAAATGTTATATCAACCAACAACGAATCTAACGCCACAGTGGTGACTCTGTGAAGCTGCCACGCTCATTGTAAAGAAATCTTTGTTAGATAAACCATGATGTTGGATGAATAGTCACCAAAGTTCAAAAAGACCGTGAATGTCTGCAACCATTTGCATGGTAATCCATCCAACAGTTGTCAAGACATTTCACTGAACTACAAGAAGAGGACAAGTCGAGGGTCATCAGAAGCCGTAGGATTTTATCTGGGAACCATGAAAGTTTTATTAAATCACTAATCTTGTACTGTTCCCTCTACACGTAATTCCTGTAAACTATACTGTATAAGGCCATGGCTAGGTCAAAGGCCATGTTAGTTTATGTTGGAGGCCTTAGATGGGGATGTAAAGGAGTGATTTAGAGGGATTAGCAGAGGTGCTGGAGAGGGGGGCTGAGACTCCACTGAACTCCTGGTTGCTTCTAACACCAGGACCCAGCATGTGAAACCCCTTCAAAAGCTGTTCATGAGTAATGACCCCCACTAAGGGACATCATTACAGAACAAAGCAATGCATCAGCGTTTATGTGTCTGTCAGTGGAGCCTGCAAGAAGAGCGCACAGATGCCTTTGTAATGTATAGTGTGTGTGTGTGTGTGTGTGTGTGTGTGTGTGTGTGTGTGTGTGTGTGTGTGTGTGTGTGTGTGTGTGTGTGTTTTGAGAGCATCTTCAGTTGATAAGGCACTGGAGTGGAGCGTAAACATCATTAGTCCTCATTCTGCCTCTACTCCTAATTGAACTGTATTATCAGAAGAACACATGTACTGTCAGTCCCTTTTGATCTCTGAGTAAAGCACAGCATGATTAGACATCAGACACATTACCTCGCCATGATACCCACATTAATGCTGAGACACTGATCATTAGGAGCTCATAGGATTTAATGATGGTGATGCACTTGTAGACTAGCCTACTTTTGGGTTGTTTGCTTCTAAGTTGGCGGCTTGCTTGGTTTTTATTTCTCTACAGAATGGTGAAAGGAAAATGTTAAGACTTTTTTTTTTTTTTAAGGGTCTTGAGCCTATATTGACCCATTGGGAATCATCAATGAGCAATTATAAGCCAGTTTTCGCCATTTTTCATTTGTTACGGGGCCTATGTGCATTTTCATCACCATGGCTGTGCAGTACATTTGTACAGATTGTATACAGCACATTAACTGGTATAGGTCTATATATAGCTTTTAAGAAGCAGTTCCCCGAGATGAGGGTAGAGTTGCTGACTCCTTCTCTCCAACGGTCACTTTTTTTTTCCCTATCACAAAAATATCAATCTTCAAAATTCTGAAGAGAGAAAAAAAAGTGTGCAAATAAAAAATAACTCTTCAACAGGTCTGTGCAGGAGATAACGGAGCATTAATGTTCTCAAACTTTTTCTTTTGGTGTCTAATCAAGTGCACTGTGTGAAGATCTTCAACATCCGTCCTTTCCGTTACATCGGCCCTGTGGCTCAGGGAGAAGCTTTGGGTTATCTGTTGCCACTGCAGGAACGCTTCTCTGGCATCACCTCACACCTGGAGCTGCAAATGTGTGACGGCACTGACCCTTCACCTTTTATATGACCCCCTAACTTTCATCTTTAATGCAACTTCTGACCCCTCACCTTTTTGAAACACTTAACCTTTGACCCATAACCCTCTAAAGTTAACGAGTGCCTGATTATGATTATGAGACCTGATGTTAGTTCTTACTTCTCTGTGTGATGAAAATGAGCACTTTTTATTAGATAGGTCTGACACTTAGGTTTTCATATTACATTTAACATCTAACCTCTGGTGCAACTGTTTCAATTCGTCATCATCTACAGAATCTAGCGGGAGTTAAAAATGTCTCACATTTTGAGAAATACAACCACCCCCCCTTAATGACAGCAATTTATTCAAGTACTCTGTTCTTGCCAAACGTTTGTGCAACTGATGATCCTTTGTCTCCATTTCTTTTTTTTCTTTTTTTTTGTATCATTTTCCCACTAAATGTCATTTTTCTTTTTTTTCTTTTTTCGTTCACTGGAATAACTTAACATTTCTCATTAAGACTCTTACATACTTTCTTCCTTCTTCTTTATTATGCTGTATATTCCATTGTTCTACATTGACTCATATAACCCTTTTTACATAAGCTCTATATTTGAATGATGCAACAAATTCTTGGTTTCATTTCTGCTTTGGATTAAAATGGTTTCTATTTCTATAACCCAGCTGGAAATAAATGTGGTCTGAGACAAGTTTTAACTACGGAGTCTCGTGTCTTCATCAATTGTCATATTAAAAAAAAAAAAAGAAATTCACATTTCTCAATACTTAATTCTAAATTCTAACTTGCTATGACAGTACTGACTCCTGACATTTTCTCTCTCATGCAGCCATTGAATTCGTTGCAATTCTATAGTAAGGAGTGTGCTTTTTCAAATAAGGGTGAACTGCCACATATACAATATTAATGTAATGAGAACAATACACCAAAAGATGGCGCTATTTTGCAATAAAATTGTCAGTAAAATCTCACACTTTGTCATTAGTCTTTATAAAAATCTATTTAAGTTATTTATGAATTAATTACACCTAAATCTGAAACAAACTGTAGCATAACACTGTGTGATATAAATAGATTGTAAACAATGAGATCAACAATGACGGATAGACATTAACCACGTACAGACACGAGGATGTCATGTGATGCAGTTTGAAAGTTCCTCTCTTTCACCCCAGTCATTATAATGGATTATTAGTGTAGAGATGAGCTTTTTATCCTCACTGTAAAAGGGTAAATCATCCTGTGGCGGATTTAGGCTGGAAAGCTTATGTTGCACAGGTAATGGCGCACCCACGTGTGCACATGTAAGCAAACTACAAAATTAGCCATAATTCCCGTGATACATTTCTATCCAGATGTTGTGAAACTTTGAACACATGCTGTTTCCTTTCAGACATTTGTGTCTAACATGTACCTACTTACTTTTGCCACCCTAATAGGTAACGTTAGTTGTTTGAATGGAAACCTAAGAATTTAACCAAAACCACCTAAACACTGACAGTTCAAATGTATTTAAAAAAGAATATTGTAACAGTGTCCACTTATAACTTAACTACATAATTAAAACTTAACTTAAACTTATCAATGCAAACATGACGGGCGGTGTTTGACTTAAGTCGTGGGCCAGCGATCCGATTCAGAGAACGAATGTTTCGGGTAAACGCACTGAGCCGAATCCCTTCCCTGAAACGGTCCGATCCGAAGGGGTTGGAGCCACTGACTTGTTCAATCACTCGCTCGCTCGAGGTACACGTCCGTTCGTTGCCTGTGGGTGAATGCGATTGGTTCGCTCAAGCTGCTGGAAGTCAGGCCCATGAGGCCCCAAGTTCATGGGTGATGCCGAACTTGTAGATCAGTTTAAAAAGACTTAAAGGTCATTAAAAAAAACCCCAAAAAAACAGCCGTCATCTCCGATATTCAGCGCAGATGATTAAATATCAAGAATTATAAACAGAGTTTGGGCTGTTTGTCAAAGTGACTGCACTTCCGGGGATCATATACCGTGTTGGGGCATGTTTCCGGTCAGTGAGCGGGACCAAGCAGTCGGAGCTCCGGCCGAGCACTGGACAATTCCGTGAACAAATCTTTTGAACTAATCTTTTATAATGAACCGAGTCTGCTGAAGAACCAGTTTGCGAGCCACTAGGTGGGGACGACGAAGGGGTAGGTGGGTTCATGTGGTAGGACTGTGAGGTCATGACTGACAAAAAAAAAAAAAAAAAGCCAAATGCCAAAATGTATGTAAGGGGCACACCTAAATGCCAACAGTGAAATTGGGCAATAAAAGAGATACACAGTGGCAATATTAAAAAAAAGGGATTCGACATATTTAAGCATGGCACTGCCTATGACTGCAGCCTCAATAACAAATTCTCTGGCAATTTCTCTCCTCAATATGAATCCGCAGAGATCTCGCTCTCCGCTTTCCTTTCTGGAATCCGTGGGTTCCCTCGGATCACTGACATTAAAGGTGTGTGATACCCAGATCCGAATGCTCACACCCGGTTCTATTTCGAGCGTATGGCTTGAACCCCCTCGGTGGAGCGATCCGGCAGCCTGTGGTCGTCGTCCCCCCCCCCCCCGACGCTGCAGGGGTTGGCCCGTGGAGCACAGCGGTCGTCCCAGTTGCTCAGAAGGGAGTGGGCGAGCTGGGATAGGCTGGGAGTTTGGTCGGAGCCTACTGCGGGACGGGACAAGGCACAAGAAGGGGGCGGAAAAACCAGCCACCGCTCACTAACTTCTGGCTTCTGAGCGGCTGAATGTCGGGCAGGGAATTAGACGTAGCCCAGCTTTACGGAAAATAGCATTTGTTGCATTCACGGGTCGCGGATCTGACCGGCGCGGATGACAGAGAAGCGTCGCCGTGCAAAAAACTTTCTCAGCCGGGTTTGATCGCTCGTAAAAACCCAACGGGAAATTCTGGGTTTTTTTTTTTCTTTTTTCTTTTCTTTTTAACGGAAACCCAAAGCAGAGGACATCATGCCACGGCGCACCGTGCAAGAAGTCACAGTGCAAGACGTCCAGAAGCGAAGGAACCCGAACAAGCACTACGTAAGCCCCCCTTTTTTTTTTTTTTTAATTTATCAAAACAACAGCTCCTCGATGCGTGAATTGAGCAACGGACCGATGGGTTATTTTGCAACTGCCCTTCCTTTCCCGTCGGGTAAAGTCAAAAACAAAGAGAGTATCAAATTACAGTTCACCAAGCCAGACGAAATGGACAGAGAGGCTTTCACCGGATAGGGGGTTTGGGAAAACTTCGGGTCGGGTCGCTCCTCAGATGAAGCTTTTGGTTATGAAGATTGTTAGCGCCGCAGTCAACGGAGAAACTGGTTTGATGGATCTCGACGGCACATACAGTGAAGTGGGGGGAAAAAAAAAAAAAAAAAAGACAATAAACACTGAGCCAGGCATCCTTAAAGAGATACAGTCTGCTGAAAGTTGTCCCTTCGGTGTGTTTCAGGTCTACGTTTTTCGAACCGTTGAATCAGCACGTAGAAAATAATGTTTGCTCTATCAGTTCTTCGTATGGTTCAGAGATTTGACCGGTAGCTTTCGTCTTTACACCTTAGAGGATTGGAGGTCACTATTGTTGTTGTTTTTGTTTTTGAGCCATTAAGGAGCATCTGAGCGGATCCGGCTTGTGTGATCTCTCACCGTCCCCCAGGCTACAGATCCTCGGGTGACTTTCAGTAATTGTGCATCACATGCGTGTATGTGAACGTAAGACCTGTGCTATTTCTACCGGAGCCTGCAATCTAACAGGATCTCTCCCAGTCCCGCTCATATGCCCTATTGCCACGTGTGTGCCCTCACAGAGAAAGGTCCCAAGAAACATCTTAATAAGCAAATCTCCCCAGTCCACAAACCATTTAGACTAATCCTCCCGAGGATAGAGTTTAAAAGTGAGCATCCCAGCTTCGTCAGGCCTCGGGCTTTCCAATTTAAAAAAACATACCTGCAGGCACTGATAACCAGGAATCTGGATGGCAGCGCTCTTAAGGTCATCGGAGTGAACACAAGGCAACGTTTGAACAGTGGAAGGGGCCTGAATGTTACCATATGTCAGGCAGCATTTGTAGTTAACACGGATCTTGTTTATACCAGTTTTAGTGATTTTTTTCTTTTTTTTTGATCAGACATGCCAACTGATAATTAGACTATTGACACAGAATAGCTCTAGTTCTCGGTGTTTAGCTGATGTTGACATTGAAAGTGGCAATATCCTTATGTCTATAAGAGATGTTGTGATAATGTTGTAATTATCTAACTAACAGTGCCTCTATTGGCTAATTTAGGGGATTTGTGTTGTATGAACATAGTCCCAATACTGAGAGCGGGGCAGGGGAAAAGTTGGTAGAGAAGAGGAATGTGTGGATATTTTTCCTCTTTCAACAATCATCCCCCACTGGTACTGCAAAGCAAGAGTGGGAGACAAGAATGTCAAAAAGACAAAGACTCTTGTTTCATTTTTTTTTTTTCAATTCATAAACAATGGAGCTTTCATCATTTTTGTCTGAAACTGAGTGGTGAGCCCGTGTGGGTTTGTCTGCAAAAGTGCACACAGTCAGTTTAAAGTAACACGTATGACATCATATGATAATGGAGAGCCAACAGCGAGAGCCTCTTCCAAGTCCTTAGCAGGTGTTCATGTTAGTTCCGTGTACGGGATGTGTGCCCTTGTATGCATGGGTCGGTTTGCATGCATATATCTGCGGCAATGATGCCTGTGTTGAAGGGCCAACAGGCCTTATACCGCTGTGAGTGTTCGTGGTCAAGGACAGAGAGTTCCTCAGGTCCTGTGTCGTCTCCATCTGTCCGTTTGCTCCCTGCGGTGCAGCCCATGTCGTTTTGTGCCTCTGGTACTCTCTGCACATGCAGGCTGGAAACCTTAAACCTTCCAGAACCCTGAAGTGTGGTTAAGAGCGCAAAATGTGGCTTAAAGCTCATCTGAGCTGAGCCTTTCGCAAAAGGAAAATGAAACATCACACTAATATTAGTGTTTCGTTGACTTGTAGGTAAAATTATAGCTTTCACTCGCTTCCTCAGACCAAGGGCTTCAGCTTCATTTGCCCTTTTTGTAGTTGTAGTTTAGAGAGCTTATTTTTCGTAAATATTTATATTCATCATGAACCTTTTTTCATATATTGGTTCTTAATTGTTAAGAATTTAGTAAATAGTAGTTGGCTACAGACAGTATCCTGTAAATAGTCCCTATACATCTGTTAATGTCCAGAGGACCCTCCATTAGTTGAAGTTTACACGCACGGACTGAATTTGGAATAACTATATAATGTTTTGAGATATAATTCTTTTTATTAAATGAAGACAGAGTCCCTGCTAGACTATAGCGCTCTCAGAGTTGATCCATCCATGGCCGTATCTGACTTCAGTGCCCTGAAAGAGAGAGCAAGGCCAGAGAAGGTCTGGGAGTGGGGCCAACGGCATTCAGCCAGACACAGTGAGCCTCCCTGGAGTTTCCGATCACCTCCCTGCTTTTCCCCTCTTGTTCGTCTTAAGGGAAGAAAATAAAGAACTGTGTCTGCTGCCTCCAGACTGTAGTGATTAGGCTAGATGCTTTTGGTTAAATGCTTTGTGATGTTTTAATGTTGTTGATATGAGTTTGATGGAATTTGAGGTTGGACGTGTAAAAGAAGTTCATTTTCAACTTAGCATTTTCCCAAAACTAATACAAAAGTAATAACAATTTATCTTAGTATTTTATTGGTGTTGAGGTTCCTTGCATACACTTAGAATGTGATATTATGCTGCGTTGAAGGCTTCACATCAAACTCATGACCTGATGTTTCCATCGATGTGTTCGCTGCTCAGTTCTTTGTGGCGGTACCTGCCACGACAGTGTTTGTTAAAATGCTGCAATTTTCAAAAGGCAGCACAGACAAATCTGTTGTATCCATACAGGATAATGACTTCATCTTTGGCAGGAAGTGATGCAAAAGGATTGGGAAGTGAAATAATTGGATATCCCCGTTTCGTTCATGTGAACAGATGTTGACAGTGACTACTGCCTGATGCTGCATGACAAGCATGCTGTTTGCTTTTCCTCATGCTACCCTCACTAGGAGTCAAAGCACTGCCAGTTACTGGCATTATGAGTCAGCATCACGTCCGGACTTATCAGGTGGTTAACAATATTGATTGTTTGTTAGGTCAAATGTTACAGTTATTTTTGTCTTCTGCTTTTCCAGGTTTACATCATCAAAGTGTCCTGGAGCGATGGCAGCACGGAAATCATTTACAGGCGCTACAGCAAGTTCTTTGACCTGCAGGTGAGTATGTGTGTTAGTCAGTGCTTGTGTGAAACTGTGTGTTAGTGTGTTGTGTTATGTGATTTTTTTAATAATGTAAGTGTCTATACATTTGCATGTTTTAGGGGTTAAGGAATGTGACAGGTTATAACTTTTCCACCAGTGGAGACTAGCGAAGGCCAGGAAGGGAATGGAAGTACACACTCCATGCAATACTGTCCCCCTGTAGATGTAGTACTTGTAGCCAGACTCTTCCTGTCCAACCCCTATGACACTGGTAATTATAACGTGCGAGAGGAGTCAGAAAGTGTCCCAATGCTGTTAATGGAGAACAGTGATGAATGCGTCGACCGCGCTGATGACCACAGAAATGTCTGAATCATTCTCAAACATCATGCTGGCAGCGTGTTGCACAAGGAGGGAATCTCATTAGTATCCTAGTTTCCCTTCCTTTTTCAAAGGTAATGAATCTGGGGACCTGGCCGTGTCTGAGCTTAGAGAACATGGACTCCAGGAAACCCAGAAAGGCAACCACTTTTAATGAGCACATAGTCAATTTAGGCGAAGTTTACTGTCAACCTAATGGGATTACATGCCTTTTAATTGATTAGGATGGTCAAAGCATGAGCAATGAAATGGTTTGTTTTTTATTTGTTTGTATGGTTTTATTATGTATGTCCAATCAAAGAGTCTTTATTTTTGGACTGAAATTTAGGCTGAATGGTTGGTTGAAAATCTGTCATTACCTTCTGTGGCTACTCTCAGTTACACACTGTATATTGAATTCAAACCATTTATGTATGTTTTGAAAGCTGTCTATAAAATAAATTAAGATTGGTGAAAAAAAGCTGCGTTACTTTTGACGTTTTGGCTCAAGAAGAAGGCTTCTTGGGTTTTGTGAGTGGTTTGACATGGTGATAGGAGGAGATTATGAGACTTTTAAATATCATTACTTTGTTTGTTTTTTTTTGTTTTGTTTTTTTCCCCCAATACGGGCATAAAAAGTGAGTTTCGAAAGCCAGATATCTTAGCGCAGGAGTAATTGCTATATCAGAATTAATCAATGAGCGTACAAGTTGTGTGCTAGGAAAGAGTTGTCTCTTTAACACATCCGCAAATATTGCTAAAACATAGTCAACTGTCACCGATCATCATTTCATGATTATTTCATCCATACTTAAGCATATTACCAGCACAAATCAGCAGTAATATGACTGAGACATGCAGTTTTGGATCAGTGGCACTGAATCAGATGAGCAAATATAAGATATTTTCAGCAGGGGCATTTCTCGTGCTTCCTGCTATGTTGACAGCCTGTGGTTGGTCTCTCAGCGGTGAGGGAGATGTAGATAAACCCAGCTGGGGAGATTACATGCCAGTCTCTTATCGCCTGTTAGGTTTGGCAGTCACGCATTATAAGCCACCTTGAGGCTGTGGTATTTCTTGCAGAAAAGTTTGGTATGCTCAAGATCTCGTCAGCTCCGCTATGATAAGGGGGATTATACATGTTTTATGTGAGTGTTGTGGTTTCCAGTATTGGTGCACTCATGATATGATATGCCGGTATAAAGTGGAAAATAAACAATATGTTTCATTATCCTTTGAAAATTTTAACCAGCAGCACAAATAAAGCCACTGAAATTGAGCAGTGTTTTCACTTAACTTACTGTGTTAATTGTGTTGATGCTATATGTGTATTTTAATAGTAAATAATCTAAACTGTACCAACTTGTATATACTGTATGTTGTATCGTGGCAGTAGCGGAAATGAAAAGTAACCTGGAGATCAAATCAAAATGTAAAACAATTATTAACACTGACAATCACTCAAAGTCGTGTAACTTAACCAAACTGCATCAGTGAGTCTCTCCAAAGTCCACAGGCAGCAGGAATTCGGAGTAATATCCACAGGCTAACAGGTACTGAGTCTACTGACTGCCTCTGGTTCAGCTGCAAGCGCACACCGCTATGATAGGCCAAGAGGGGAAAGCGTGTGTCAGTCAGTCACTGCTTAAAGCAAGCTAAACTTTAGCACGCAGTACGTAAGTGAGTTTTTAACACTATTTAGTAATGGTTGGCAGTTAGGTTGGTAACATATAAAAGGCGAGTAGGCGAGAGAAGCTGAAAGCTTCTGTTAGTGTTGGACTTAGAGTGCGGGCATACAGCTATTTATTGGAGGCAGTACGTACCAGTGTAAACTCGATTTGTATAGATGGAGCTTGCAAAAATACCAGTAGAAAAGATTAGTTTGGTCATTTCGGGCCAGTCTGTCATTACCATTTCCTCATTCCCTTTCCTCCTCTTTTTTTTTCTTTCCCCGTCTGCGCTGGTCATCTCTCATTCTGTGATTTGATGCTGCTTTGTCTTGTGGTTCAGGAGGGGTTCACAGGAACAGAGACAATATTAAATTGAAAAAAATGATACATAAACGTGTCTTTGGTCAGTCCAAAGCCTGATACCCAGACAGGAAGTGTTATTCACCACATCGCGTCACAACAGCTGGCCGAAGCAGCTGAAGCTTTAGATCAACTGAGGTAACGTGCCTTTTGTGTTGTCATTAACCACAGACTGTGTTAATTCACTCAGACTTCAGGATGGTTTCTACATTTATTCGGGGCATTTTCTATTCATATCATATTTCAATCCAGATTTACATGTTTTATATTCCGATGACAGATTGTCAGTTATGTTATTTTCATATAACAGGCAAAATCCAGATGACCATCATCCTGGTGATAAGAAGAGAATCACACAGAGGATGTTACTAGATAATTATTATCTTAAAACTAATTTTTCATTCCTACTTCTTTTTAAAAAAAAGTAGGAAGGAATTTTTAAAAGAACTCACCCTGTAATGATTCTCCTGCCAGGTAAAAGTATTTACCTAGTTATGGAAGTGATAAACAAAAACGGTCTAGAATTAAGTCCACCATATTAAATGCCTAGTCTGCTATGGAACAAGGTTGGCATCGGGGCTTAAACGTCTCCTCAATTCCTGTTTTCTTGCATGTCTGATGGCCTACACTTCCTGAGAATACTTGATCAAGAGCCAGACGTTCCTCTCACCCAAGATATTTCTGCTACTTCTCACAGAGCTTTTGCCATGTAACACCCAAACCAGAGTTTCTGTGTAGCTGTATCAACCAAACTACCAAGTATCTATTGCTGCATACTGGAGAAGGACTCTATGGTGAGGCAGGGTTGTTGCCTGCACTTATGCATAAATATATGTAAAGCAAAGTATGTGTTCAGTCTTGCAAGCTATTGAATACAGTGAACAAACTAAACAATTAGCATTTTACACATAAAACCTGTGGCTCTTTTTTTTTCCATTTCAGTGGGTTAAATTGTGATCAGAAATAGACGGAACTGTTGATTCAGAAAGATGGAAAGTGCAGTGGTTTTTTGTCATGGGGTCATCCTAGCGGCTTTGCAATTTTATTTCCATGTCACTAAGAACAGTTTCCATGCTGCACACGTGTCCACTCAACCTCACGAGCTTAGTCCTCCAGCATGCCCAGTCACTTTGGATACAGGATAAACTTTTGCTTTAAAGCTGTTGGAAAAAATCAAATATATGGCTACTTGTGTATTCAGAGTTGCACAGCTGTCACATATTTTTCATCTTCAGTAATCTAGTAATAAAGCATTTTAAAGGGGGGCAGATTATTTTGCTTAGGGCAGTGCGGCCGCTTGTTGTATGAATTTCACAAAGCAGCAACAATGTTCTTATTTCCTTCGTTGGCAAACTTAGTACTTTGGGCATTTTCATAAAAATGTACTGTATGCATCTTTTAGCAGTGCAGTATTCCAAAAACAGTAACAAAACCAAAAACTGTGTTTTTACTCTGGAATGCTAGAAGATAGGTACACTATGTTCTTCACGATGCACTGAAATACACTAAATACAGAAGTCCAAAAATCTGAGGCTATACAACACCATAGCACCCTTTTCGAATTTTGTTATTTGTAAGTGTTTGTTTATTACTGCTGGGGATGGTCAAGTGTGACATGGGAGTTGTTTTTTGTTGTACCACCCTCTGGGTCCTTAACCATTTGTTGCCATTGAGCTATCTGGATTGGTATTGGCCAGGATGATCTGCAGCTGCCGTTAAAATAACTAGCCTTGATTGGGATTAGTCATGTTTTAGGGAAATGGGGTGTTGTTGCAAATGAACATAGTTGATATTGTAACCACATGCATTTTTCCACTTTAAGATGCTGGTGCTGCAAAATACCATAAGATTGGGAAGTTGTGGTTCATGTCTTGTGACATGGCGGAGACCTATCGAGAGTGTACCCTGCCATTTGTCCAGTTCAAGCTGGGATAGGCTCCAGAACCAACAGTAGAATAAGTGGGTACAGAAAATCAATCAAGGGATGGATAGAAATTTGCCTTAGCAACAGGAGGGCAGGGTGAGACAGTATATGACACCAGAAAAATTGTGTGCCCCCAGGGTAGACCAGGAGTCCAGAATTACAGTCACTAAACCCAGCCTGCTCAGTGTGACATTGGCCCACCAAAAGAGCAACTCTTCTGAACACCTGATGATGAGCATAGGGTAAACATTGCCATGGTCCTGTAACTCAGTGGTTGGAGCATAGCACTGAAGAGCCCAAGTTACACTGGTGCCAACCTTATAGTAACACCTTCAAAGCTTCAACCAAATGATAAAGTAGCATATGCTTTTTCACAGTTTCATGGTAGGGTTGGGAGATATGTATTTTGAGTATTGCTATATTGCTTATACTGATGTAGCTATCCTTAATTCAGCAACCAATTAAGTAGAAACAAACAATCACAAATGATTATTGTATATATTATTTTATTAATATACTGCATATCAGTAGTGAGATACGAAATAAAAGTATACCGTGATCGAAGATTTTAGTCATATAGGCCTACCTTATTTAATGACCCTTAAACTGGGGGGCCAAGGTCAAGCCACTTTATTTAACGAAGCGTACTTGAGAAACGCAGCCCCCAACCATACCGTTGTGTGCCTTTTTTAAGCTGACCCTCTGCTGTGACCTCTTTGGAGGTGGTTATGTAGAAAGAGGATTGCTCTACTGGGACTAACTAAAAGAATGACATTAAAATTATATAGACCATATGTAGACTGAACATACTGATATCATCCATGTGTCCCCAGAAGTTTGCCTTGGTGTATACTATATGCTAACATTAGCATATAGGATGCTACCCAGGTAACTTAGTATTAATCAAAGTAAGGAATTTATTTATATATATGTTAAGGAAAAATAGATTTCATTTACTCATCTATCCATCCAAACCTGTTTATTCTGTGCTGTTTATCCATCCCAGCTCACAATGGGCTGTGATTTTTTTTTCTCTCCCTTTTTTTTAAATTCCTGTGGAAACAGGGAAAGTCGTCATTGGTAGTGCAAAGCATTCATTTATTTTGGTGTCATATTTTGTACAGATATTACTTAATTTCTATCCTACAAACAGCTGTCCAGCATTTAGCCATTGATCAAGTTAACCTACCATTTAATTCCAGTGCTACCTCAGATAATAATAAGCCCTTTGCATCAGTATGCAATGCACTACATTATATAAAACTGTTAACACCGAGAGCCACTGCCCATGGATAGTGTCTTTGTTCTCACTACTTCATAAGTGGACCAACATTTCAGCCTACCACTAATGTGGGGTTTTTCTTTAACACTATGGTTGTCTACAAAGGGTTAAAAATGAGCTCATGCATGAGTCTACAGTGAATGAGTAAAAGAATAAGGGGACTACTGAGACAAGCATGTAGCAAAAAGAGCAGCCATTGTTCTTGGACCTTTTTATACTCTCATTCAACAGTGTGGTGCTTCTCAGATATTCTTTATTAAGCCTTCTTTTAAAGGCTCATGATGTGGTTAAAGCGGATATGGACTAGACAAATTATAGCCCCTTGGAAGATTACGTTAGTCACTGATTCAGCAAGAATTTGTTAAATGAAATAACAGTGTTTAAAGGTTTGCAGCATGGCCATATTAACAGGCTGGGGATGTGATCAACATTGACACATCACAGTACGTTTAAGAGACTGTGTTGTAAACAGATTCTTAACATTTTGTGGTCCGAGAAATAATCTTTCCATTATTCAATTTCCTGGCAGATTAAAGCTTTGCTGAGTGCCTACCTTTATTGAGGGGAATCTAGATATCTTCCAAGTATGGTTTAGAACAATATCAGTATCTCCTCATCAGGCTTTGGTGAATAAGAGAATGAGTCCATGAGCTAATGCTACTTTCATATCAATCGGCTGTGACACTGCAGGCCAGGGCTTGAATTAAACTTCAGACAGTTTAAAATATCTTTAGATATTCTGACAGCAAAGACAAGTAACAGTGACAAGGTAGAGTACAATATGGAACTGTGAGTTCACAAATAGAAATGATTGTCTGTTAAGCTATTGCTTAAAGCTATATATGTCATTATACCATCTATATACTACCAATTTTCATTTCTTTCCACCTGAAATGAAGACAGAGGGATATCATTTAAAATAACATAGTTCATAATAGCCTTGGAAGGTCAAGTGGTGCTTGACTGGGATTGACATCCTCCTGCCTGTAGAGCACGAATAATTAATGTTGGGTGTATGATGTAACTGGTATTTTGAAGAGACATCTTTACTCTCTGCAGATGCCTTTTCTGTTTTGGTGGCTCTGATTACAGAGTAGATACAAGGTTTAGAGTACACACAGAGACTGGGTGTGCCTGCACTCAAAGTGAGACACATGGGAACAATTACAATGTGTGGGGTACTGGCTCTTCTGTCTTTGTGTCTCTCTCTCTTAGTTGCCTGTCTTTCTGTTTTAATTATCTCTTTTAAGGTGGTAGTGTGTCAGTGGTGAGGCACCTCGGTCTTAAGCCAAACAGAGTGATGCTTTGTGAGTTTAGGGCCTTTTTCTCCTTTTCAGAAGTCCTTCTTTGCCTTTTGTTGTATCTTAAGAAACTGAAGACTGAAAACTAAAGTGGACTGACTCACCTCTTTTACTTAACTTGCCTTTGTGGACAAAGAGGGTTCGTGGCTCACTTTTCTGCTCGCTTTGTTTTAATTCTTTTTTCTTTAACAGGGGAAATTGTGGCTTTTACTTTACGATGCTGAATTTAAGCAGTCAGAGCAAATGATAAGTAATTTAATTGCACCCGTATGTGGATTGATATTCATGCCTTAAGGCTGATCTTTTCCCTCAGAGTACATAGCATAAAACATGTTCCCACACAAATGTAGTTTTTACAACCAAATCCAAGCCAGAGTTATGATTTGTGAAAAAATAAAACATCATGTCAGAATCTCTAGGTTTGGTTTTCTTCAAGTGTCTGAGATTAAATTAACACGAAAACTCAGGTCTGTCAGGCATGAAAGCTAAGAATGTTATTGGACTATTTGTTTTGTAATTATATTCATAGCCTTATTGGATATATCACAATGGACTGCTTGTTATTGTTTGACGAGCTCTGCTAATTTTCAAAGAGAGGAAAATTATCAAAGGCCTTTTGAGCTGGGAGAGTAGTTCAAGTTAGACAAACGTCTGTAAAGAATTTGATTTAAGATTCCAAAGCCAGTGTCTTTTTCCTCGGCATGCTTGGTGATTTGCTGGCCTCCTGCTGGGGCTTGAAAAGCACATGAGAGGGTTTAGAGATTAGGTCAAAATTAGCTTGTTGAACTTCACTGTTCATGGAATTAGGGGAATTTCATAGCATAAGCTATGAAAAAGAGTTATTGAAGAAATAGAGCGAAGTGGAGGAAACAAAGGCCAGTAAGGTCTTTCTGTGCATCTGAAGATCCGTAGACATTTATTCACGTGTAAAACAGACAGTATGTCCTCTTTTATGCTTGAACATATATGATGTTTCTTTCTTTTTTCTGACTGGTGCTTTCCCATCAGGATGTCTGTTACCATCCCGGGGCTGTCAGTCCTTTCAGACTGTGGTCAAATAGTACATTACCATTGGATATCGTGCCGCACTTTGTTTGGCAGTTATATTTTCCTCTTTACTGTTATATTTCAATCAGATTTTTATTTTTATAAAAAAAAATATCTGTTCATCTCAGGAATGTTTATATGGGAGTGACATCTAGTCTCGAAATATCTCTGGTGTAAACTATTTAAGTTATTCCATCTGTGCTTTAATCAAAATTAAAAGTCAAAAGTATTAAGCCCTATCTACTTAAGTAATTTCAGACTGTTGAGAACTTTATGCCACTCATTGCTTTATGGCAACAATGCCACTTTGGCACTGAGACGGTCCATAAAAAGTATCAGAAAATACTTTTGGGCCAAGGTCTCTGCCTTTTCCATAACCTCTCCATCACCTCACCTCATATTACACCTTACCCCGCCTTTCTCGGTTAGTTTTGGCTCAGTCAAACTTGTTTCTTACAAATTGGCATTCAAAGTATTTTTTTTGTGAGAGCTTGATTCAACATCATTTTTATGATGAAGAAGCTTGCTGCAAGAACTCTTTGATTACAATATGGTAAGGTAACTATTGATAGCAGCCTCAGGGCAATAGTGTATCACTGAAATCCCAACTATGAACCTCAATAAAAAATCAAAGTTCATATAATGTCTGGTGAGTAGATAAAATTCAGCAGCAACACACAGTCATCTACACAATGATACACACTGTTTACATCTCATAGTGGGTGGATTGGAGGAGGCAGATCAATTATTTCACATTTTGAGTCAGTTAGGTTTCACGCAAGCAGGCTGGATGCCTGTCCTTGTAGAATACGCGGGATCGCCAAACCTTATAGAAAATCTGTCGTACATAATGCATCAAAAATCGATATTTTTGTTGATATACCAAGGCCCAGAAAAGACACATTATGAATACATAGACACATACGCTCACTGTGAGATCTGAAATTTAGCCATTGACTTTAAACATACAAATGTGCAAAAACTCTAGGACTTCACATTTCTGTTTTGGCAATGGTGCTGCATATTCAGGTCAAGGTTCAGAGATATTCAACGGTGGAGGGAATGAAATCATCCCTGGTTTAGATATTTGGCAAGCCATTTTGTGTTGACCCTCAAATGCCTCCGTGTAGTACGGCCTTGATAGACAAATCATTTTATCAAGTTAACATTGAACAGAACACAGACAGAAATGGTATTAATGTCATTATGTGCTAGCCCTGAAATAGTACACATGGCCCGGCTCTTACTGCATCTGCAGACCTTCTTAATCCTTAACTATGTTTGTTTTCTTATTTGGTAGCGGAAGCTGATACGGCCTATGGTTCTTAAATTAACTTCGGAGCACCTTGAACTGAGGAATTCTACATTTGGGAGATTTGTCAATCAGTTGCTGATTTGCTAATGAGAACAACATTAACATCAAAGCCATCTGTGTGTCCACAGTAGATAATTCAATCCAGCGCTCCATGCTAATGCTTTAGATCAAAACCATTATCTCAAAAGTGAGAAAGGGATTGCTGAATAGTGAGTATTTTTAACATGCATGAGACTATGTCTGGCAGTTTTGTGTCAAAACCGATCACTAAAAGACAAAAAAAAAAACCTGGGATTGAAGTATCAGTAACTGCATGTCCTGCTTTGAGAAGTGAATGTGGTTGACAGTGTGAAATTATACAACTGATAATCACTACTGAATGGTCTTCTCAGTTTTGAGAGTGCTCTTTGGTGCATGGTTTTATGATCTGTAAGAACTGTGATCAAATAAACTGGCCAATTATTGAAGAAATAGTATCTTTATATCATTCAAAAACTTACTTGAATCCCGATAACAGTGTTTTTCTGTAGTCAAATAAAATTTGGTTTGGACTGCGAGAGTCTTTTCTTAATGTTTTTGAATTACTGGATTTTATACTCCGGGTCTCTCAAACATTTAATTGAGTCAAACAATTTTACTCCTAACCTTAAATTTTTCAATTGGAGGTTTGCAGGTGTCAGAAAGTGCATTATAGAAAGAGAGATTGCACTTGGGAGTTCATTAGTCAGCACGACCAGGTGTAATTTTATTGACCCCAGATGCATAGAGAATGGGAGACACACGCACGCACGCAAGCACACACACACACACACACACACGCACGCACTGATATTTATACATGCATATGTATCCAAACAACCATATACATGAACGCACAAAGAATAATGGCTGACTCTTAAGACAGAATGAGTTTCATAAATAAGGAATGATAAACTGACACTGAGAGAAATGGTGATCAAGATAGATAAGGAACCACTTCTTTCTGGCCTTTAAAAATTATGGTAACAGAAATGTTCCACTATGTCAGGGCTGCCTTGCTAACAGCCCCTTAGCTACAGCAGTATATGAAGCAGAGAGGAAAAACCATACCATCTGCTCAGTACATTCCTAATCATTGGCAGGCCTTCCTTTATTGGCCGAATTCCTTGTAGGAACTGCTGATTTGTAAAAATGTGAACCCTTCCTCTCTGGCCTTAGATTCCCTGTTGTGTATAATGTGAATTGCATGTTTATATGTGTATGTGTGAGAGTACTTTGTGTACTAATAAGTTTTAATTAATTGTGGTGTTTCAGATGGAACTGCTGGATAAATTCCCAGTGGAGGGAGGCCAGAAAGACCCTAAGCGCAGGATCATTCCGTTCCTACCAGGTAAGAGTTGAACAGACATTGTCCCCCCAGCGCCCCTTGTCACACAAATACATACGGTATAGATCACACACAAATATGGATTGTCTGGAATAAACAGAAGAATTAATATGATAATAATAAGTAATATCAAGAAAAATGGCAAACACTTGCTGGCTCAAGCTTCTGAACTGGGAGGATATGCTGCTTTTTCATATTTGCATTAATACCTTTTGGGTTTTGGACTGATGATTAGACAAAACCTAACAATTTCTTAAATCCAAGATGTCTTCTTGGGCATAAGAAATTGTGATGGAAATTTTTCATTATTTCTGAAATTTTATAGACCAATCATTGATCAATTAACTAATTTGAAAAACTGAAAATGAAAATCATTGTTTGTTTCAACGCTACTTGTGTTCAGATGTTGTCAAAATATGCGTAAAACGGTGAAGCAATGGCTTATCACTTTATTCACGATGTTTCTCCCCTGCTGTATTGTCGTGTCTTCGTCTCATTCCTGCTCCTTTAGATTTCTCCTTTAGAGGGGTAAAATGTTGAAAACAATGACTCACTGACTGTGGATAAACTGGAGGAAAGCAGAATGTTTTGTTGGGTTTGCATACTGCACACAAAGGAACAAACCAGAATTATCTGAAGCAACCATAATAGGTTGCTGTCACTGTTATGTGGCTCAAGTAAGAATATGTTGCTTCATCTACTCCTTAAACATTCAGCTGATTCAGCTGATCTCTCAGCATATTGCCCATTGACATACTGTATTAGACATGGCATATAGATTTGGGTTGGAGCCTTTGGGTGATAAACTGAGACTCTGCCATAGTTTCGGTTAATAAAAATAGAAGGTTACAGTGTTTAACATTCATTATGAGTTATTCTCCTGGCTTAGCTGCACCATTGTCCTGACTGAATCATCATCATGTGTGAAACCTGACTGGCCAAAATAATGATTTCTTCTCTCTAGTTTCCATTACTTTCCTACAAGTCCAAGCATCAATGAAGTTTGTTTGGGGTGAGGGTATCGGGTGTGCTTGAGCAACTTTTGAAATAGTTTTAGATTTAGATCCTGCTGAAAATAATTCTTTACGAGAGTTTGAAAGAAAGCCTCACCCAGAGACCCCACCCACATCTCCCCTACCAGGCTTGGGATGGGTGGGGGATTGGATTATATTTGTGGCCATGTAGGCCTGGAACTCATTGAGAGAATACACATACTCGCACACTCTGAAACTGTTTGATTAACTCTGAGTAGGAGGAGGGGAAGAGGGAAGGAGATAGAAAAACACTGCTTTTCATACTATCCCCCACTATTGCGTTATACAATGAAACATAGTATACTGACAATGGATACTATTACGCCTTCTGTTTACTTCCTTTCTGTTTTAACTGTCGGAGCCTGAAATTCAAGATTTGTTTTCTAAAATTTTCACTCTTCACTCTCTCTTCCTTTCTTCCTGTCTTCCAGTGAAGATGTCAGGGTTTGTTACAGTCTTTCACTCTTCCAGTTTTCGATTGTAGAAAATTACAATTCAGGTTCCCCCAAAGAAGGCACTAAATCCCCAACTGCTCCGGTGGAGCTGCTATGGCACCAAAAGTTAAAGACTCTCTGGACTCTTCATGGCACCCTCTAGGAAATCCACTTTGGAACTGTTTGCATTTGTGGCAGGCTGTTGCTTGAAAACATTATACATGCTTAAAGCCCGGATAAATCAAGGTTTTAGAGTATGGGTCTCAGATCCCAGATTAGATCACACACCCCCTTGAGAAGGACTCCAAATTAAAATCTACCTGATTTGCGGAAGAATTTTCCTGACAGCCAAGAAAATCATTCATTTACAAAGCAAAAGTCTGGACTGTGGGCTAAAACTAACCTAACAAGCCACGGAAGTGGTTTTCCCTTCTTGGTTTGGTTTGTTCAAGGCCTCAAGATGTTTTTACTCCTTTGGTATCTCTACATCAGCAAACTGGCTTGTCTGCATGTGTGCATAGTGCAGAATTTCTGCTCTATTTTTTGCCAATTGTACACACCAAAAACTTGGCTGCTGCATTTTGTGAGAGTCCAATAATTCCCAAACTTGGCCATTTAAACCCAAACTCTAATACTTTTTTTTTCCCTTACAGGAGGTTGACTCTGTTGTTATCTCAGGATTGCATGGTATGTGCAGAGTGTCTATAGGAGATTTGTCATCTGAATACCTCTCACAGTGCGAGATTACTTTGATGGGTTCGTGCTTGACATTTAGATAAAAGTGATAAATCTGATCTGTTTACCCCTGACCTCTGGTGATGCTCTTTAAGGCAGTGTCAGCAGGTCAGCCTTTGAAAAAGAGCTGATATGCTATTGACCGGTTATCTATAGCTAGGATTGTTAAACTATACATCAAAACCCAAGATGGAATGTGAGTCTGTTTTTTTGGGGCCCCTGCATGATAGAAGAGGTGACGGTTTTCCATGAACTTGGATCCCAGAAGTAGACTATGAACTTGTGCTTTGGTTGACTTTTTTCCCTTTTCCTCCTAATGATAGAGCTACAGTACATACTTGGTTCAGGTACTCTGTTGTGCTGGGGATCTCTCTGCCTGCCCCAGTAGGAGGCACAGTATGTTGGACAGGTCAAGTGCGATTCTGTGGAACCGAATACCTCACATTCCCCAGTCGGTCCTCTGAGAAGGGCAGAAAAACATGAAATAACTGAACAGTGACCCTGTTGTTTATGCCTCAATCATATCATGTTCATGTTTTCTCTGCAGGGGAAAGCAATCACTGCTCTTATATACTTGAATATGTTGCATATGGTGTACTAGTAGCAGACCTAAGTTTTACGGCAGCTTATGAAGTTGTGTGTGCCTTTTATTGAGCAACTTACCTAAGATCGCAATAGTTACAACAGAGACACAGCTTATTCTTCTGGCTTTAACTTAGAAGCCCCACACACACCTGTTTATTCTGTTAATGTAAAGTCTTTGTGGCAAGTCCAAGTCAACTGTCTTAGTCTCTAATCGTATAACAAGACTTAAGTCTCAAGTCATTCAACACAAGTTCAACTCAGTTTTTAAGTTTCGTAACAGCAATTCACTAGTCAAGTCTCAAGTCATGTAAAAGCAACCCTCAAATCAATTTCATCTGAGTCAATTCCAAGTCAAGTTGAGGTCTCAAGTATTGTAACAGCAAGTCTCGAGTCAAGTCTCAAGTCTTGTAAAAGCAAGTTTCAAGTTAAGTTTCATATTTGCAATAGTAAGTCTCAGGACAACTCTCAGCAATTGTAATAATAAGTTTTAAGTCAGGTGTCATGTTATTCAAGATAAGTCCAGGTCAAGCCCCAACTTTAGCAATCTGCCGGTTAACTGCAAGTGTTTCAGATCTTTGAATACCGGCCACCAAAGTGACATAACATGATTTGAAAAATTCCCTTTCAAAACTATGCTAATAGTGTTTTTTTTTAATAACTGGGGCCAGTTCATTTCAATGCATAGGCCAATTAATTAAATATAAAAAATATAAGTGTGTGTTTTTTGTTTTCCTTTAACAGATTTTACAAGGTCAAAACTTCACTTGAAGTCTCAAGTCATAAATTTTGCAACTAAACTTTGACTGGAGTCCAAGTATTAAGTTTACAGAATTGGTATGATGTAAAAGTTTCAGTCACTCAAAAGCACCCTAAAGAGGCAAAATATTGTGAAAAAAACAGGGGGAATTCATGTGTGATGAGTCTAGTGCTTAAGAATGAGTGCTGAAAACAGCTTACTGTGTGTAACAACAACCCTGTCTGTGTTTCCGACTCTGTCTTTCTCTTCTGTACCTCTACCTCCCTCGCTCTCCCCGGGAAACAAAAGTTGTTTGATACCCTTGGTCACAGCTGGCTCTGAGATTTGCCATGAAGTCTATCCTGCCTCAGCCATGGCTCCAAGCAGCTTTCCTCCCCTCCCTCCTCCCTCCCCGAACAAGCCCTTTTCATCGGCTGCACCCATGAGTTGCCGTGCATACAAAGTGGGCAGTGTTGAGTCAGTGCTTCTCTCCCGACCCCAGAGAGCTTTGGAAAACCATCAAAAAAGCTTTCTGTTTGAGGAGTGATGAAGGGAGGAGAGAAAGAAACAGAGAGAGAGAGAGAGAGAGGGGGGAAGAAGAGAAGTAGGCGTCTGAGGGTTGACTTTCAAAACTCGTGAGTGTTCGAGAGCTGTCCAGACAGTGTGTCCTTTTGGCTGCTCTGTCAACACCTAAGAGATTTGGAATGTCTTCTCTCATTCTTCAATCTCCTCAATCTCCCTTTTAAGAGTCTCGCTCACATAGTACTGTACTCCTCTCCTCTGCACAAACGCAAAAATTAGGTTAGTTTCCTCCTCTGGAAATCTCGAATATCTGCACCGAATGTCATGGCGGTCCATCCAAAAATTGTCAACACACCCCCCTCAAACTCAAAACTGTCGAGCTCTATGGGTTAAGGAAGCATAAAAAGCCATTCTTAGTAACATGGGCGAAAGAGTGGAGCTGTAGGTGGGTTGACTGTTCAGTGGCCATGTCCTGTGAGATAGAATCATGTCTCAGCAAGTCTGCTTTAAATATGCACTAAACAAGCACCGTAGCCCCTTGATAAAGGTGATACAGTAACCTCTCAAAACATGACCCTTTTTGCATTCAGGATCTTATTACAGCCTTGACTTCCTGCCCAGTTTATATGTTTGCATTACAGCTGTCTCATCGAATTTATCGGAGAAACTTCAGCAGTTAAAACGAGGAGAAAATAGATGCTGGCTCGGAAATTTCCTGCATACCGTTAAGTTAGTGGAGTGTTTTAAGAGGCCTATTTGTAGCCATTTCTTGTTATTGTTATTGTTATTGTTATGACGACCCAGCTCGTCTATGCCTGTGGTTTTTTTGGGCCTGGAGATAAGAACTGGGGAGTAGTATTTAAGCTGTCATGCAGACCGAAATTTGCTTTCCCAAAATAATTTATTCATGACTTGGAAAGGCCAGCTATTTACCTAGCTCCTTACCCACCTCATTGTGCTGTCAGTATTGTGGATGAAGTCACTCTAACTGCATGCATGTGTCTGAATGCTTATTCGCTAACCATGTTTTCTAAAAGCCAGTGTCCTATTGTCCTTCAGTGGAACCATAGCCTTTCAAAAGTTGCTTTTGACGTGAGAATCATTCTGTTGAAAAAGCAATACAGCATTTTCTCTCATTTAGTAATCTTTCGTGTACAGTATGTAACAGTCAAATATATGTTACTTATAAAGTATGATTATTAGAATATATTATATATTTTTTTAGTGGAATACTGGTAGCAACACTGAGTATTTCTCTTTCTTATGTAACATACTCGCATATCTACTTTTTATGAACATATTAAGAGTTTATACTGATAACTGGAAAAAAAAGTGTAAGTTTGGGTTTTCTGTTCTACCGACTTCTAAGTCCGTTTTTCCTACCATTTTTCCAGGGAAGATCCTGTTTAGGAGGAGCCATATCAGAGATGTGGCCATGAAAAGGCTGAGGCCCATCAACGAGTACTGCAGGGTGAGTGTGTTGACCAATATGTGACTTTAACCTGGATATCATCATATTTCTTGAATGTCCATGAAAGCTACACTGACCAGTGAGCATTTACACCCTCAGCACATAGTACAAAAATCAAGGTAGAAGGTACAGTGGTCAGAGGATAACAGAAAATAACTATTCCACCCACACTGTATCAACACAGTCATGAACAGGAAAATGGAAAATAATCTTTTCATGGCCTCTGTGTGTATATAAGCAACATGAGTAGCTGTTTCTTTCAGAGCATTCAGAATTACACGGAGGGACCAGACCATCTGGTTTCAAGAGAACATATTTGTCGCTGAATGTATGTCCTGGTTTGTGATATTTAAGTATCAGATGTTCCAGCTGTCAAACATGCACATGAGACATTTTAGTTCAATTCAAACACCTGGTTGTATTCATTAAAATTATGCTCTTAGCCGCGCTGCAAGATTTACATAACAACAAGATTTTTAGGATTACATTTTTCCAGGAACAGCTGTGGGAATAATGCCATTGCCATCACCTTCTAAACTGGCACTGTGCGGCGTGTGCCATGCTTGAACTCCCTGGAGCAAGCCTTTGTGACAGCAGGCGTCCACCCTGTCGAGGTGTCCTAAAAGCTCCCCAGGTGCTCTGTCACTGACCCAGACCTCCCTGCAAAAAGACACAAACTAAAGGAGGATCGCTCTCGAGGGATCAATAGTGTATCAGCGAAAAAGCATTCTGTCGGTATAATCCTGTCAAAATCTGTTGCTGTGTAGCTAAATGAGAAGGAGATGTCATTGTAACACCCAAATATTCAGCAACCCATCATGATCCCGCTGGGCAAGGGAATTTATAAATATGTATGTTCATGAAGTTAGGTTGCTGACAGTGACAGACGTCTGTGTCTGTTCTACCATTTGAAATACCACAGCTCTTTCCATCAGTTAAAAAAATAAAAAATAATGTAAAATCTGTGCATTATCTCCAGCCCATTACATGGCTTTTTACCAAACAGATTAATCACTTGGCCTCAAGAAAGGGGAAAAAATGCAACTTTACATACTCAGGTTCCACTGTAACAGAACTGTGACCATAAATCTGCCAATAGCCGGGAAATAATCGCTGCAATTTGACAGAAATGCAGCCAGAACAATCTTAATGAATACAATATAATTGATGTTCAGCTTCTCGGAAACAAAACAAAGTATTTTGCCCTTGAAATAAAATCAAAGCAGAAAGTTTAAAAAAATCATTTTTTTCTAAAGAAGTTTGCCATCTGTTTATCTGCATTTACCAAGGCGTGAGTCTGCTAGTCATCCCACGGCTCTAACTTTTTATGGTCAGACATTTACAAAATCAATATAATGACCAGAGAGTGTCATGATTTTGTTGTGAAACAGTTCTGGCGTATTTAGAAATACCAGGGAAGATGAGCTGTATTTTGTATCTCAAATTGTTGTGGTTACTATCAGTAGAGAGTCATGCCGAAGGCAAAAGCACTTGCTGGTGCTGAGCTTGCTCCAGTCAGCATATCCACAGCCCATAGGCTATGTTTTTGTTCAATTTTACAGGTTTGCCATAGGGCCTCCTTTCTGTCTGAGAGAGAACATTTGATATTTTTACAAGTTTGTTTTGACGTAACTCATACTTGGGCGCTCTTGTATATTTACCTGTATAATTTTGTCTCCATAAAGAGCCTCATGAAACCACCACTGTACAAACTTGTTTCTGATATGGTGCCGATAGGCTTACTGTCACTCCTTCCTTTCTGAGTCAGCATATAAACATACAAGGCCTCAGAGTGAAGAGAAAAGCTTTTATGCGTGATAGTCCACCTAGTGTCATTGGCGGTTAAAGGAATGTACAGCTGGTGTCGGCAACATCTTTAACCACTTATGTGAAAAATAGGAGTTTGGGGGAGGAATGGGTAGAGTTGTTGGGTCATGCCTGTGGGTGTGGATGTTTAGGGGAATAGTTGAGCCAGTTTTACATCAGTGGTGTTGCTGCAATTGAAGTTCTTATTGTGGGCGTGTATGGAAAGTTACTAAAAATCCCATTTACCTGTAGAGGATCGTTTAGTTATGAAGTTGAATGGTGTTTGATATCCGCATGTTGTCAAAATTATTTCTGGTTTAGGGCTGAGTGATGTCGATATGTTCGCATCGCAAAATAAAGAGATTCCCGATTCCTTCTCAGGTTTTGGTCCTGGGCACCTGTCTTCAAGACAGGTATTGAATGAAATCCTGTTGCCCTGCTTTTAAGTTCAAGCACTGGGCAGTCACAACTTGTCGGCCAGTGCCAAACACTATCCCACTCATCGACACTGTCTGTCCCAAATAGCTGATAATGATTTAAAACATTATTCAGCCCTTTGATGGCATCGTACAGGTTGGATCTCAGAGTTCAGCTTTGGCAGTGAATACCGGGTATAACAGTAACTGCTGAAACAAATCCAAATCTGAACTTGACTGTAAGCACAAATATGGCATGTTCATCCACCCCCACATGCAATCCGACTGACAAGGTGAAACTTCATGTTTTTCTTTGAGAAGAGCTGAGTCAGCCCTTCTTTTGTACAGCTGAGTCCTTAACCTGACTCATGGAATTTCCCTGGTTGTGAAGTCTTGTGTTTTCATTCAAGTCAGGAGAAACAGTCGGATGAAAAGAAAAAAAAAAAAAGAAAGAGGAAAGCAAACATGGAAAAACATGGAATCAGGGATTGTTTGCACAAACCAAGACTAAAACTAAAATAACTAATGTTATTTATTCTGGGGCCAGAAAAATCCCAAAACAGTGGATATTTTTTAAATGCATTCACACACAGCCCTTTTTGATTATCGAAAATTGACAGATTTTTTTAGTGGATGATGCGTTTGAGATGTAACAGACAGAAAAATATAACATCTCAAACCTCTTTTGTTGTTGGCATTCGACAAAACTGAGGATCTTTTGTTGTATGTGTCTACAAAAGTTATTGTGCACAGATGCAGTCGCAATGCGCTGCAACTTATGGGAATTCATTCCCATTTCCTATTTTCCTCGGAGAAAACACACATGCAAACATACACGCTCACACGCTGATGTGCGCGCACACACAATTACGTTAATGCTGCCTGCTGTAAAGAACACCCATAAAGTCCATTTGCTGTAATGTACCCAGAGCCTCCCTCCCGCCTCCTCCCTGGGGAGAATTGTAATGAGTGAACAGGCCACAGGCTGACAAGGAGAAGAATAAATCCAAGGAGAGCATAGCCAGCTCTCTGGCCTCAGGCAGAGCATAACATTCTGGGCTGCAGGACTAGATGTTGTGGGGGTCCTCTGGAGGTCACCAGTAAAAGCTCCGAAATCAGCCGCTTAGCTTCTGTGTTTCAAGATATGGATGAAGCTACTGTAAAAGGGGAGGGGTTTTTTTAGGTCATGTTTCAAGCATAATAATCTAACACTGTTATCTGTAACATGAATCAACAAACATTTTTGGGGGCACACGTGCACAATCACACTCTTTATGCCTTTGCAGCTAATGGAAAACACTGGATATGCTTTGTCCATGGCAGTAGTCCCACTCATTTCTTTCAGCACAAACTGTTGGCATAAGTATGACAAGGCAAATGTGGCACGTGGGGACAAGGACACCTTGGTTGGGTTTTGGCTTCCGTTTCCGTATCCGTCAGTCCTGACGTTATATCAGTGTGTGTCAAAGAATGCAGAGCAGACTGAGACTCTGCTACCTGAAAGGACAGAACTGGAACACTTAGGAGTATTAAAATCAGAGGAAGAGGCCCGCAGAGGAAGCTTGATGGATAGCACTGAGCTTTGCCTGCCAGCAAATGAAAGGAGGAGGAGGAGTGGCCTAGCTCACTAAGAGAGATAATAAGCACAGGGTCATTGGCGGCAGTTATTCTGTCTTCTGGTTTGGGGGATCAAGCTGTTAAGGTGATTATCTGTTTCACTGCTGCCCCTTTAGAGTTTTGGTTGAAAGACAGTGAAAGACAGATTAAGAGAGGCAGATAAAACACCAACTCTGGAAAGAATAATAAGAGGGCCAGAAAATGAGACTGCGCGGTAACATGACTAGCCGTGTGTGCGAGAGAGAGATCACACCAATAAAGAGAAAACTGAATGCGGCCGTTTGTCTTTCATCTCCAGCTGTGTTGTCAGAGCTCATCTCTCTGCTGCCAGTGATCCGCCACAGAGGCATAAGATGAGGGAGGAAGGTAGGTGAGGCAGATCAATGAACTGAGCTCAGGACCAGAGACAGAGAGCAGAACCAGCCGGTGTGATTTGAAAAACGCTTCAAAAAGAGAGAATGTAAAATTACTTTTCTGAAATCATCTGTTTGCTTTTCATATTAGAAAACTGAACGCCAGTTGGGACAATGATAATAAATGAGAAACTACACATATTAGGGACTAGAGAGACATACACATAACTAGGGCCAGGTTACACAAACATCTGAATGTTTTATTTTAATAAGAGAAAATGTTTTCAATCTTCATGTGGAATTGTACAAAATTTCAAGGGAGTCAGGCTCATATTGCCGGTGTGCCGTCCATACACAGAATGCTGTTGAATTTTGCACTTCAATGACTCAAAGTTGGTATGTTTATATGTCATCTGAAAGTGCAAGTGCACAATTCTTTTATCATTATTGCAGCTTATGTAATAACTACAAGAATCAAAAACAGTATTGGATATCAAAGAAAACAAATTTAAAAAAATCAAAATAGTTGTTGTAGCAGAAATGGGTGCGTCCTGTACTGATGTTTTGCCTTAAACAAGGAATCTGTAAAAAGTTTCTTTTTTTTTTCCTTAGGTGCGTCCACTGTTTATGAGATAAGAGCATGAAAGCGTAAATGTTTATTTAATGGTTGCATGGTGATATTTGAAATCTGAGAAGTTAACTTGAAATCCCTTGAAAGCAACCACAAAAAGATACGTGACCAAAAAACATCATCTCCTGCCAAAGTGGAGGAAAGAGAATTGTTAACTGTGTAACTTCCATGTTTGTGAGGAAATATTGCACAAAGGTAGTTGATAAGACAGACCAGTTCATTTGTTTAAAAAAAAAAAAAAAAAAAAACTTACAACAAGTGAACATTAGATAAACCAGTTGCTCCATGCCTTTTCTACACTATAATAAGATTTATCCCAGAACAGGAGGGTAGTCTGAAAATGCCCATAAATACTATACTAATTACTTGCTCTGTGACTTTATGGAGGCCAGACACTAAAGGAAAACTATGTTTAACCTTCGGTTGTCTTCTGTATACACTGAAGTGATTGTAGTTGTCAGTTTGTGTGATTACCTAAGTTTCCTGCTATCCTTTGTGTCTGCAGGCTCTCATTCAGCTGCCGGTCTACATCTCCCAGTGCGAGGAGGTCAGAGTATTTTTTGAGACCAGACCTGAAGACCTCAACCCCCCCAAGGAGTAAGTACCACACATGGACGCGCACACACACCTCTCAACTGTTAGAAACTCTCAGGCTCACGTTCAACGGGAAACACCCGTCGTCGTTCCCCTGACTGACGTTGTGTCGCCTCCCGTCAGCATTTACCCCCAGCCTGCCAGTAATGAGCGTTCATTACACCCTCTAATGTAATGATTTCACCACTTCCTGTTGGATTGCTGTTGGAACACACTTAATGAGTCATTTTTTTTAAATGCTGAGTTTGCATTTTAGGCATGTGGCTGCAGCTCAGTTTAGCCACCAGGCTCCACACAGCTGAGACTGCATGGCTGCTCTGAAGGTGTCAGACCTGCTCTGTTGTCTCTTGTAACTCTCACTCAACACATTAGCCCCATATCCAGTGCTGACAGTTACTGTGTGCTAGAACTAAGACATCAGTGGGCAACGAATGCCAGCCTCCAACACGAGCAAGCGTATGTACGAAACTTCACCCACAGGCCTCGGTCACAAATGCGTTGTTATTAATGTTACCGGCACCTTCAGGGCAGTAGAGGTTACAGGTGGCTGGCTTTATAGAGACCATAATGCAGGGCCAACATTTTAGCCGTAGAGATGGCTTTTACACCAACAGCTGTCAGCTGAGGCATTAGTTTTAATCTCTCTGTCATCACATACTAATGTGTGGCAGCGGCCGTCGAGAAGTCGCCTCAGTCGGTAGGAGAACTGGTTGAAAAGTCCTGTTATATACGGCAGAAGTGCATGTTGGGAAAGCAGTAAGGCAGTGTGTACAGTAGAGAGTGGGTTTTTCAATTTGCAAACGTAGTTGCAAAATCTGGGTCACATAAGTAAGTCTATCACTGTGTCCCAATCCTTTACCCACAGACTTAATACTAGACCACTAATTATGCATTAATTATTACTGCACTCTTTTGGCAGGTTCTATAGGAGAGATTAGTACGCCATCATTTTGTACTACTAACAGATGTTTTTCAAAATAATAATTACTTAAATTATCGTTTTCTGAGATATCCCTTGAGCTGTTGCATCAGTATCCACTTTATGTTGTGTGCACTGTGCATTGTGAGACTCCTCAGTTGCTGTAATCAGCTTTGAGCGAGGCACTTTCTCTGCCATGGCGTGGGTGTGTCCAGTCAACGTGACATTTTGACTCAGTAAAACATTGCTGAGCAGGTGAAACTGCAAAATTGTAGCTCCACTTAAAGATTCATTTTTAATACTGTAACTGGGGGTTTATTTGACCCAAAAGCCACTGTGTGTAGATTCTTTTTGATTATGGCATCTTTCAAAATTTTCTACATTTTTTTTTGGTACAGAAATGAGACAACCCCTGTGACAGTCGGTGCAGTCTGTGTTCATTTCAGCCCTTCATTCACTGTGCTCCCAGGTCTATATGCGTCTGCTACAACAGCTGGAATTTTAAAATTCTGCATATTTTGGCTTTAATTTTTATTTTGAAAGTTTTTCTCTCGTAAAGATTAGCCAATAACGTTATGTTTTGTAATCATTAACACATTTTGTGAAAGCCGCATAATATTTACTTCTTAATACCTATCCTTGGTATTTAGCGAAAGCCCATCAGCAGTGACTTAAACCAAGCGAGCGGCAAGGATTTCTTGCTCGAGGACATTTAACGGGACACATAGCTGTTAGGGGGATTGAGTATGACATGGGTACTTGCACCAGTCTGCCATATTGTCATCTATAACGTGGATGGATTTAATGTCACTATGAAGTGTGCTGTCTGTTGCAGTCACACAGTTTACGGAGCTTGCCGTACTGCTCAGGCCTGTGATAATGTAATCAGATATTTTGTGAATTTGCACTTAGCAGAGATGCTTCTCTCATACCAACATTTTTAGCAATGTGACATCTGTAACCCTTTGATCAGTATGAAAGCACATTCTTCACTTGAGTATTATGTTATTTTTTGTAGATGTGCAACATTAAACCATTCCTGTGACTAATGTTAAACTACCCATTGTAGACAACACTAAATATTTGTACTTTAATTATTGCATTATACTTCGGTGAGAAGTATTGTACTTAACTCTACCTTAGACCACTGGTATTGTAAAACAGTGCAAGGCAATTCTCAAGACAAAATGTTACTTGCACATCCACTCAGAATGCACAGTCAAGAAAAGTTCATAGTGCTTACAGTATGTCCTCTTAGATGTGGGGAAACTTTTCACTGTCTAGTCACTGTCTACCAGTTATATGATAATCAGACAGACAGATCTTTGAAATGTCAATGGTAATTGTCTGATAGTAAATGGGCAATATGTTAGAAAAGAATCGAAGGTCTGTCAGCAGACTGTATGTATACTTCCTGAAAGCTAGACCCCTCTCTCTCTCTCTCTCTCTCTCTCTGTCTCCCCTCTCTTATTCTCTTTCTGTGTCTCACACACACACACTTTGTCCTCTGTCCTCCCTCAACGAGGTTGCCAAAGACACATACCTCCTTACTCCTCATACAAAACCCCAAGCATGTGTTGGGAGAAGCAGGAAAGAGAGGGAGCATTTACTTGAGGCGCATGAATATAGGAAAGACCTTGGTTTGTCTTTATTGAAATTGGATTACTGCTTTCTGCTAGTGCAGCCTGTTGTTTGGCTGACTGACAACAGGGCTGGTTCACAGACACAGCAGTCACTGTGGGAGAAGATTTATCATGGCCAATAAATGTTCTGCACTGAGAGGGACATCTAAGACTCTGTCCTTCAGAGCAAAAAAGTTAGAAGAGAGGAAAAGGATTATTTAACTCTGAGGAGGAAGCAGAGGGTCAGAGAACTAGAAAAGATAAGCCAGAAGGGAAGGCGTCTGTAGAAAAAGAGGAAGTTTTGCAACGAGAATGGGGCTAGGGAAGGAAAAGGGAAAGTAGAGGAGATCATAGGGGAAGAAAATAGATTTGATGGTGGACCAAGATGGAATTTGATTTGGTTTGAAAGAAAGAAAAGGAGCTCATGTATAACTAGGACAGAAGGAAGGAAGGGATTGGTCGAGGTGAAGCAAGGACGGGTGGGAATAGAGGGAGAGAGCTGATGAGAAGAATGATTTCATCCATCCTTCAAATCAATATTGTATGAGTCCTCTGTGGTACGGCACCCGTTTACTGTAAGGTTTGGCTCCAGGTGTAGAAACTTAATAGCTTTATTTTAATAGGTCTCCCAAAATCAGAGCCCAGAGCGAATATATGCATATACTGTCCTGTAGTGGAGGCTTTGATAGTTGTCACCTCGTTTGCTTCTTTTTCCGTAACAGCAAATCTGCAACATGTGTTCTCACAACATTTCTGTATGCATAGTTTGTTCTCCCATTTATCATATCAGTGGCCGGCATATGACTCAGCCATGTTTGCCGGATGCGAATTTGTCCATGAAAGTTGAAATTGAAGTTGGCCCTAATGGCAATATCCTCTTTTTTTTTGTAACCAGCCCCAGAGTAACATGAAAACTGGGAATGGAAGGATTAATTTGATTTGATACTCTAAAGTAGTTAAAACAATCATATTAGGCCAAGGGTCCAAGTTAGTGGCAATTTCCGGTGCATAACTTGACCATGGTTTCACCTCAGTTCAAAACAGGCAAACAAAGCGTACACATACTATACACACATAATGATCCAAATCATTCGTATTGCTTTGGTTGGCCCAGACAGGGATTTCTTTTTATAGTGCATTAATGGGTACACTTATGGGCAAAGATTTATTGAGACCGAAGCCTCTGCAATTAACAGTTCTGCCGATTGAACAATGCTTTATGTGGCTGAGAGCATTCATTTTGATGCAGGGAAACTAACACGGAGCAGCTGCCAAGGAAAATGATTAAGGGAGATGAAGCAGTAAGCTAAGGAGACATGGAAGATATGAGATGGAAAAAGGAAGGTGATGGATGGCCACAAAGGGAGGGAGCAATATTTGGATAACAAAGAGGGAGCGACAGAGTGAGTGAGAGAGTAAAATGAGCATTAGCCACCATTCACCTTACAGAGAATCTGGACATTGAATCAGCTCCTGACTACTGCTGTGGAGTGATGGTCTATTCATCTGGCTAATGTCCACCAAACCAGACACAGCAGATGCTGTATTGAATTTAACATCAGACTAAATTTCAGACATCAGCCATCTAGAGGCTCCTTACTCACACTGCCTTGAACCAGCGAAAAGAGGAAGAGAGCCAGATCCTTTTCTCATATTTATCACGTGTTGCATATTAATAGATCCAACAGAAAATGATAATACTAGCAGTTATTGTTAATTCTTTGCTGGAGGAATCATTCCTCTGTCGTGTTGTTGCGCCTTGGCAAATTCAAAAACGATATGAAACAATTCAAAAACCAATTAAATCTAGGCAATTCATTTAATTTAAAAGCACCGTAAATGCCAGATTGGTGTCAAGTTATTTGAAAACAGCAATAGTAACAGAGATAGTGCAGGTACTGCAGCAGTATGATGAAGTAAATGCATAATTACAAGAACCAAACATCTTCTTGGAACATGAGAATAAACCTTTCCTTTCCTTACAAGGGTCATTCCTGAAGAGTACAGATTAAAATATAAAGCATAAGTGAAAGTAATGAGTCTGAATAATTAGGGCTGCTGGCTTTTTTTTGTGAGATCTGAATTTTCTGCGAATTATTATAAATATTTTAAATAGTATTTGTTGGCATGGAATATATCCTTAGCTCTTCAAACCTATTTATTTCCTGGTAGTAATGTGATGATTTCCTCTAATTACCAGGGAGCCCATCGGGAAGAAGAAATCAGGTAAGATGCAGCTTTACTTGTGTATTTTAAATGAAAGTGGGTTTGGGTGGCCTTGGCTATGGTGTCTGATTTTGTCTTTGGAAAAAAAAATCGTGCAGAAATGGAACCAGGTATTATTTAGGTATCAGGGATTATTATTATTAATTATTCTTCATTGTGAGTACAAGTCCTCTACAAATCATCTGTAAGAGATGATTTGTAGAGATGACGGAGATAATGTCACATAATATGAAATGATCTCCATCTAGTGGTCACTGAGTTTTACACAAGTAAAAACAGCACCATTGATTCCACTGGAATAATTGTTCTTGTTTCATCAGCTAAGACATGTTCTGTCTGTACTCAAACATTTTTAATTATTTTCTGGAGTTGACTATTACAGTACCAGTAACAAAGACACCGCCCTTGCCATTGTTTCTTTATATATCCTTTCTATCCTCTTCACTCATCTAATATTCTTAAGTTGCATCCATGTCATTGTTTTCAGTTTTCTTCTCCATTCATTTTCCTTTCCATCAGGATTTGTGGAGAGAGCGACTACTTTCCTAAAGCGAGGTAGTAAACACACTGTCATGGTCGGTCGTGCTGTGTGTGTGACCCATCGGGTTGCTAGTGGCCTGTTCCCCCTCTCCTTCCCTGGCCTGGGCAGGTGGGATGTGGCTCTGTTGAAGGCTTGGGGCTTGCACTGGTTCTGTAAAGGAAGCATAAAGTATAATTGATGAACCCAAGACCCTGTGTGGCTCATTTGAGTGTATTTGAGTATTTTGTGTTGAGACAATAGAAAAGACTGAAGATAATGGCAGGTTTTTTACCTTAAACCTACATTAGTGGGATCTACTATGAGCCGTGGATGCAATAAGGCCACATGTTCTAGTTCAGCTACATTTTCAGCGTCAGGCAAAATCAGATTGAAGTTATAAGAATAATTCTCCAAAATAGAATCCTAGAGTTAGAACTAACTGGTTGAGTTAAATGGAAATGGTTGACACTATAAAGCCATTTCAGTGTGTGTGTGTGTGTGCACTTAGTATCATTAAAACTGAAAAGGACTAGGAAATTGAACGTACTACTTATTAATACATAATACTACTTATCTGAAAGCAAACCTAAGTTATTTCAGCATGTCTTGGAAATGCATTGGGATGAGTTAATAAGAATTCAAATTTTCTGATTGACAGAACTGAGAATCTATTTCAGATAACTGGAACATAAAATACGGCTGTTTAATTAAACCCTTTTGCCTAGCTGGCTGCTGCTCACTGAAGGACGTTCATGGAAAGACAAGCTGTGGTATTTTAAGCTGTTTTAAGAACTGCAGTTAGAAATTACCACATCTGTACTGTTCAGATTTTCACATCACATTTACCTCTCCTTGTCTGGTCAGACCTGTTTTGTCTGCCCGTGAGTTATGGACACATTTGTTGAAAATGTGTTTATCAGCACCTTCAGTGATCTGCATGCTGTGGTGGATCTTCTTAATGTCCCTTCGCCATACCTGCCCTTGATGCAAAGGTGTTAGAAAGTTGTGTTGTGTTAAAAGTTGTTTTTTTTCTGGCTGGGTGCTAATATTGGTGGTGGGTCTTACTGGTGCTGGTTTGTGTCTGTGTGGAAATCATAGCCATGTTGATGATTGACTTAACCCTTGACACTTTTTAACATCTTCATTCACTCCCATCCTCTGTATTCCTTTTATCCCTCTGTTGGCTCATTGTTTCCCTCACGCCATCCCTCCAATCACATCCACTCCCTCCTCTGCTTCGTGTTGGGTGAATCTCCATACTGTAGATAAGCCTCCTCTCACTCAAACTTTGTTTTCAGTAGCTTTTGCAAAATTTTGAACTTTCAATTATTCTTGGCATTTCATCAAATTATAGCTATACAGATGCATTCTGGCCGTTTTGTAAAAATCATGCTTAAATTGGATGTGTGTAAAATCTGACATTTTAAAAAGGTCATATTACATTTGCTCAGTGAGATGCAAAAAATTTTAAAGCTCATTATTTCAAAACCACACAGATGTAATCTTACCATTCCAAGTTCATAGACATTGTCTTAATATCACATTAACAAATATTACCAAAGATCCCCAGTGAATAACAGGTAATGAGCAGAGGCTTTTTTTTTTTTTTTTTTTTACATTATTGGGACTTCACCCTTAGCTTGCCTAAGAAAGGAGAAGGAAGAGAAAAGAGCTAAATGAGCCTCTGTTCCAATTTGTTCTCCCTTAACAGGAGATTCCACCTCAGCAGACCCTCTCCTCCTCGACCAGTATGTGGCAGTAACAGACTATGAAAAGCAGGAGAGCTCTGAGATCAGTCTGCATGCTGGTCAGGTGGTGGAGGTCATTGAGAAAAATGAGTCTGGTAAGTTCAATACAGCATCCAGTATAGTCTTTCATTATTTTCTCAAGTTTGTGCAAAGGCAGTTGGTTTAAATCGAAAAACCAATCGAGCTATCTTGAATGGTGGAAACATCAGTAGCTTCAGTTGACAGCTGTGATGCCTTTGCATACAAAGTGAAACCCAATGCTGTGGAGTTTTTCCAGCAATCAATAGATGAACAGAGGCATTGTGGGAAACACCCCAGGTGTGACTATGTGGAAGAAGCATTTGGGAGTTTATTTCATTGTTCGATTTTATGTATTAAATTAAATAGTAAGACGCAACAAATATTTTTCCTGCATTACAACAATGAATTAAATGAGTTCTCTCATGATCTCTCATATGTCACTATGTTTATATTCTGCTCATTCAGGGTGGTGGTTTGTGAGCTCGGAAGATGCCCAGGGATGGGTTCCTGCCACCTGCCTTGAGGCACAGGATGACCCTGATGACTTCAGTCTTCCAGCGGAAGAAGGTACATAAAGCTTTCCCCTCTGGGTGCTATTGTTTACATCCAGTATTGTCAACGATGTAAAGAGGCCCTTTAGCATTTACTCTCAAACCCAACTATACATGTGAGTTATTTCTTACCACTGGTATAATATGACTGCAAGTAAAAGTTAAAGTGTAATTGTATGAAAGTCTGACAAATATGTTTAGTGCTGCCGTCGTTCTGTTGCCTTCTAAAGTGCAACACACACCACGTGTAGTGCCACATCATTTGGCAGACACCATTTGACTCCCGTGGCGCACACCAGACACTCCGTATAAATAGAAATAGCAGTCAGGGTTCTGTTGTGTGCAGATCTGGGGAGCGAATGTGACAAAATTGCTGCTTTTCTACAGAGCTGTGGTGTGTTGACGCTAAGACACTGCCAGTATGTGGTCAATAGGTGTTTCTGCTGTTGTGTGTTGCCCTTAAGAACAGCAGTCCAAATATGTTTAAATACCTGAATTATAGAGCACTTATTGATACAAATAATATACTATATTTAAGCTATACATAAGAAGGTGAAGCTTGAACAAAAAAATGAATGGGAAAAAAAAATGCCATCTGTACCATAAATTTAGATAAGTTCCATCAAAAAGAAGATGATGTAGAAGTTAAAAGAATGATACAGTACAGCAGATGGTAGGAACCCTACTAAGCAAGGATGGGTACCTAGCCAATATGCAAATTACAGACCATATCTCAAGTCTTGGAAAGCCTGAGTAGTATGTGGTTTACAAGTGGACACTGACCTGTCTGCCCTGTTGTTGTTGGGAAGGTCACTCCTCAGAGGAGCCCTGGAATTAGAGAACCACTCAAATCTCACAACCTTATTCACTGTAATTATCACAGATGTAAAGAAGTACAGTACAAAAACAGAGTGGAATAAATTGACAATTGAGCAAGTACATGATATAGTACAGTCAAGTTGTCCCAGTGCTAGTCAGCTTCAGTCTCCCAGTAATAAGTAAGATCACCTACATCTTTGTTAACCATGAATTATGTGGTTTATAACCTACTATTAAAAGAACAAGTTATAAATAAAGCTAACTTCTGTGGCAAGTAGCATGGTACAGCCGTATCACCAACATATTGGTAAGGACAATTGAAGGGATTTGAGACTGGAAAGAGGATTCAAAGGGAAAGAGAGAGTCCAGCTAGCGTGTATGGAGCCTGTAACACTATGATTAAAAATAAATAAATAAATAAAGAATAAACTTACACCGCACAAACCTAGATAGATTATTCAAAATGGTCAGCAAATGGTACCCACTTACCTACAAATAATCCCTCTAGTTCCCAAGCCTTGGAGTAGAACCTTGATTTCTTCTAGGTCCACCCTTACTGAACAAGCTTTCATTTAGGATGAAAAGATCCTCAGGATGACATATGTAATGTTCACTTCCTATTTTGCCCCGCTTACTGTGTTGGGACCAGTGCCTCGGAGATTCTGGTCACTGCCAAGGCACGTGGGTCGTCGCAGAACTTTAGGGGATCTATTCAGCACAGGCTTTGGGCAAGGTGGAGCGCACGCCTTTCTTTTCCCCCTATTCTAAATCAGTGTGTGCACACACGCATACAGAACTGTGTGCATGGAAGTTCATGTGTATGCATGATATGTATGCTGCATGAGAGACCCAAGCATGTAAATTAAATCCTTGCATGCAAAATGGATTGTGAATTTATGTGTTATAATTAAAAAAATAAAAAAATAAAAAAGATGAGAAAAATGTGTATCATTTCAATTAACCAGCATTAATAAATACTTGATAGATCAGTGCAGTAGATCTACATCTCTATAATATATAATCATAGTAGA
Organism: Xiphias gladius; assembly: GCF_016859285.1. NCBI lineage: Eukaryota > Metazoa > Chordata > Actinopteri > Istiophoriformes > Xiphiidae > Xiphias > Xiphias gladius. The sequence continues at coordinate 11,964,164 of NC_053416.1, forward strand.
ATTAATAATAATAAAAATTGTAGAAATTATTGCATTTCTAGTACAGTAACAAGTTTGTCCTGTTTGTGGTCAATATTTGTGGAGGATGTATGTGTGTTTTGTGTGTTGCACAAGTGTCTATCTTACATCTTCTCACTCCACAAGATGCTGCTCAAGCCTTGCCTTATTCAATCAGTTAGCTAATGTAAACCCAATGTAGTTCTGTAGCAACTACAGTATCTCATCCTAAATCACAAAGGGAGAGGGTTGTGCTGGACAAAGTATTTTGAACTGTGTATTTTGTCTCCCAGTCTTTTACCCTACATCAGCATTTATTTGTGAACCTATACACAATAATCTTCAAAACAGACGTTATGTTCCTAAATTTTATAATATTGTCTTTTTCCGACTCTAGAAGAGAAGTATTCAGTGATTTACCCATACTCGGCCAGGGACCAGGATGAGATTGACCTGGAGAGAGGCATGATTGTCGAGGTCATTCAGAAGAATTTGGAGGGCTGGTGGAAGATCAGGTAATTCAAGTCAGGGACATTAAGTTGCCAAGCTATCCCATTCAAGACTTTGGGGATGCTCCTCTGAAAAAGTTAGTATTGTATATATAAAGATCTGCATGTACTTAGAGATAAATTAATTTGTCTAAAAACCTGAATTGACACCAGATCTTGGATAATAATGAGGAGAAAAAAAAAAAAAAAAAAAAAAATTTTTTTCAGTCTTGTATATCTCTCAGCTGAAGCCACTGAGTGTACAACTCTCCTCCACACAGGTACCAGGACTGTGAGGGCTGGGCCCCAGCCTCCTACCTGAAGAAGTCGGACATTCAGAGCCAGAAGCAGTCAGCAGGCACTGCTGCTCATGCCAGTACAAATGACCTAGATGGGTTTCCCAGACAGAGCCAGCAAAACAATGCATCTAAAGAGAACCGAGACAACGGCCAGAAAGAAAACAGGCTGTCACTTTTCTCTGACAACAACAAAAGTAGTAAGTGAATTTAACAAAGGTTGCAGTTTGTGATTCTGTCTCTCTCTTCTATCTTTTCTGCTAATGCAACACTTAATGTATTTAAAATTTCATATTTTGTTAATATTTCAAAAGGTATCTATCTTTAGTGTAAAAATAAATAATATGTATATGGATATGTAAAAACACTTTAGAAAATATACAAAATGTACAAAATTAGGCAATTAACTGTACAGCATTTGACAAGTTAGTGATTTGCTTCAGGTTAGACTTATTGCCCAGCTAGTCATGTACCCAGTATTTAACATCAAATCCAAATGGAAATGAAAACCTATATGAAAAATATGTGAGAATTTCATAGTGCACAGATTTCAAGTTTTCAGATGGGCTGTGCACTGCTGCTTTTCAAATGTACACCTTGACAAAATTATTGATTACATGTCTTTTCCCTCCACAGAAGTGGGATCAAGACACGGACTTCCTCCACGCAGAGATCTTACCATTGTAAGATTTCCCACAGCAGGGATTTTAATGTAATAGCTCTCAATTTTTTCTCAACAAAGAGTCTTTTAATCAACTTAACCTTTTCATGTCTCTCCCATATCGCACAGCCACGTGGGGCAAACCTACCAAAGCCACCCATTCCTCCTCAGGTTGAGGAAGAGTTCTACACCATAGCAGATTTCCAGACCACTATCCCTGATGGTATTAGCTTCCAGGCCGGAGTTAAAGTTGAGGTGGGTCTAGCGCTCCCTAAAATCATATTAAAATAAAGTATGAAAAATAATTTTATCGTGAAACATTTGGCTTGAATAAAAGTTTGTAAATTTAATCTATTCTTTTATTTTTGTGATTGATCTTTAATGTAGTAAATGAAATGACGCATTTTTCTTACCTACCAGGTGATTGATAAGAATTCAAGTGGTTGGTGGTATATCCAGATAGATGACAAAGAGGGCTGGGCCCCTGCCACCTTTATTGACAAGTACAAGAAGACCAGTAATGCCCTGCGACCTAATTTCCTTGCCCCTCTGCCCAATGAAATGGAGAGGCTGAGACTGGAAGATGGTGGTTCTTCAAATGTTTCAGGCACAGATGACAGCTGGTCCAAGCCTTTACCAGATGAGCCAGCCACAGCCCCCGAGTCCTGTGCCCGGCCTAAGCTGAGAGACTGGAAGTCCAGTGCCAGCAAGGGGGCCTCTGCCTTCTCTGGCCCTTTGCCTCCAGCCCCAGCTGCCCCTCCAGTCGAGGAGAAACCAGCTCTGCCACCTCGAAGGGAGTCCATTAATAAGAGCTTTGAGTTGGAGGTAGCAGAGAAACCAAGATCTGATCATCCCAAGCTTTTGCCCCCGAAACCCCCAGCTCCTGGGGTCATCATGCCGCTGGTTACACCAAAGGCGGCCCCCTTTAAACCGGACAAACCACCAGAGACCAAGAAAGAAGATAAGAGCAAAGCTCTTCACCTTCGGAATGAGATGGGTCTTGAATGTGGCCACAAGATCTCTGCCAAAGAGGTGAAGAAGTTTAATCTGAAACCTGTACCTAAACAGCCACCAAAACCCAAATCAGAAGTGCAGGAGGAGAAGCCAGAGGTACCTGGCCCATCAGTATTTATGAAGCCCAAGCCAGTCATCCGACCTAAACCAGTTCCAGCTTCCAAGCCAGATCCCCCAGCAGAGAACAAACTAGACATCACCAACCTGAGGAGCAAGCTAAGGCCATCAAAACCTGCAGATCTCGGCTCCGCATCAGCTGAGGTGAACCATCAGAATGACACTTCAGCAGCACTAATTAGTTCTCACCCCAGTTCACCCCCTAGTTCTCCCCCCATCCATATCCCTACTCTCAACAATGGTAAGTACTGTGACGAGCCAAAAGTCCCCCCAAAACACATTAATGGTCATAGCCATGAGAGCTCATCACCCCCTGCAAAACCAGCAGTACCTCCACACAAGGAACCCCCTCAGAGACCCCCTGGCATGGCTCCAAGGAGACCTCCTCCTCCAAAGAAGACTGACCCATCCAGTCCAACTGAGCTCAAACCTCCATCTGCTCTAAAAGAAGCCCAGGACATGCCAAAAGCTGGCCAATCCCAACTCAGCAGACCCCCTCCCCCTAAACCTAAAGGATTTGTTCAGACACCTCCAAACAAAGAGAAAGAAGAGTCCAAGTTTAATAAAGTCCCAATTCCTCCCAAGCCCCTCTTGAAGAGTGAGAAGCCTGGCCCGCCCAAGGACAAGCTTCCACCTTTACTCAAGGAGCCCAGTAAGGAGGAGCTGTATCTAGCTGTGGCGGACTTTGAAGGGGATGAGCAAACATCCGGCTTCAAGGTGGGTACAGTTTTTGAGGTGCTGGAAAAAAACAGCAGTGGGTGGTGGTTCTGTAAAAATGTAGGAGAAGAAGTCGAGGGCTGGATCCCCTCGAATTACCTGAGCAAGAAACCTTAGTGTGAATGTGCTCTCAAAACCATCACCATATGAATAAATAAATAACCTAAGGATCTAAATGAACAAATTGTCACTACTTTGTAGCTAATTAGCTTTTTTTTTAATTTATAGGTACCTTTTTTTTTTTTTTTAAATTGACACATTTGTTATGTTTAATTTTGATAAGGATGTTCTACCTAAACTGAACCAGCAATAACACATTCCCTTATGGGTCTTGTGATGTTTACTTGTATTTGTTTTTATCTGAATATTACATGAAATATTAGGTAAAGTTATTTGCTTTTGTTGCCATATGCTAATTGCAGCCTGTGCCAGTCCTGCCATTACAAAGGCTAGACGTTATAACAGCGATAAATATATCTACACCCATGCCTTCTATGATATGGTGCCTCAATATTATCTGCAAAGTGCTTCAGTGCTTGATAAACTGTATGCAACTGTAGACAGCCAGTGTTTCTCCAGCAGTAGACAAAAAATCCTAAATCCCTTAGACAAAGACTGCACATGAACCCATAAAGGGAGTTCATTGACTACATCTGGGCTTTCAAGTGCTATTAGCAATTACTTAAGGAGATGTCTTTGCCAAGTAGAAGTGCTTTTTGTTACACTAGAAAACATGCATATTAGTTTTTGTCCTATTGTAATGCTTTTCTTCTTTGACTGCATAATTAATGTTGCAGTGACTTGTAACAGATGTGCACTTTTTCAGTCATATCAGATGTGGTAGGTTTAAGGTTTGCACATGCTTAAGGAAGGGGAAGATGCCATAGTGCATTTTATTTCTTGATTTTACTTGTCATTGTATTAGCCACATTTTTTTTTTTTTTACTCACTGTAACAATGAATCCACCAATCCACCAATGAAAAGACAGAAGTACTTTAACATAATCATGCTCTCTCACACCCAAAAATAAGAATTGTGAAGTGTGACTTGCTGAGCACATCTGCATGTCTGTACCAGATGTCTGACCAGGCATAAGAAATTGGATCCTCAGTGATTTGTGCAATGATTTACAGTATTTTAAGTGTACAGTCTGACGTTTGGTGCTCAAATAACAGCAAAGTTATGATCATTGTATAAAAATAATGTTTTACATTAATGCTTGACTGGTCTCAAGCATAGTCAGTATAGCAAATTATTTTTTATTGTACAGTAATTAGAGTCATATCTGAACTGTTATCACTTTTCTTTGAAGGTCCATCTGTTAGGTCTTTTACTCTGTACTGATGAAGGGATTAGAAGAAGAAAGAGCCTTGAGGGAATTTGTTTAGTTGATTTACGGGATTTTCAAGATAAATGAAAAGTAGGTCTGTTAAGAAAAGTAAATGAAACAACTGGCTGATAATTTCACATCAGGGGGTCCAGATTTTTTTTTTTTTTAAAGAAAAAAAAAAGATTTACAAAATTTTAAAAAAAAAAAAAAAAAAAGAGCAGAATTGGAAAATAAAAATGTATGTTCATGGTTCTGGACATAATCAGACAACACTACAAGCTGTAACACTGATTCTGTTCTGCTTCTAGTCGCTTTTAATGTTACGCCACATTCCACCCATGTTTTATTCAGAGATTACAGTATGTTACCAGCTAGAAAAATAGAAGATAAATTTAAATATACCTAAAATTGTAATGTTCAGGTAAAATTTATGTGGAGAAAGGGCAGGAAGGTACACTACAGTGCAAAGCAAATTTGTGGGTTGATGGTGTCATCATTTCAGTATTGTAATCTTATTTACTTTTTTGCTATGTATTTTGAATTACATTGAGTCTCCTTGTACTCAAGTCAATAAAAGTTACAGATTTTTCAGTTCAGCTGTCACACTGTGTCTGAATTGGTTCAAAAATAATGAGAAAAATATTTAATGCTGGAATGGTTTTGGGGTTTTTATCTATTGTTGGGTTTTGAAGAAGTGAAAAACTGTGGTTAAAGTTTCTACGTTTTCCATCGTAGGACTTACAGAGCATTCATGCAGTGTTGGAATTAAATCAGAAACATTAGTTCCCGACTGGAAAAGATGTTGTGTTGTCGGAACAACAACTCAGAAAGTTGGGAAAAACTTTGGCAGACGAAAGTTAATGTTTGGTCGATGATAAGAAACGTTTGATTAATGGTGCAAATTCATGTTATTGCATATCAGTTTTTTTTTCTAACATTTAGTTGCTGTCCACGTAAGGGTGAACTAGATTAGTTAAAAAGGTTATTAACAGTAACTCTGACAAGACAGGTAAGGCAGTATTTTAATGGTTTAAGCTAGTAGCGTTTTGGGAGCCGGTAGCCTCTGCTACACTTATTCATGAGAACCAGCACGTGATTAGATTTGGCAATATAAAGGTCATTGCAAATCATGGATGAAACTTAGTGTAATGTACAGGGCCCTTTAAGGTGCCACTTTTCTGTTAGTCTAGTTCTTTATTTTCAGATTGACCGTACTGAGGCATTCTGTATGTCATTATGATGCGACTCATACAGTGCTCACTTTATTTTCATTTTTAAACTGTTAGTAGAAAATTTTGCCCCTGCCTCTTTTGTCCAAATCTTTTGGTATCCGAATCAGACTGAAAATCCAGATGTTCAGTTTTGGCCAGATTAGGAGTTCAAAAGAAGTCATGTCTAGATGTCATCACATCATATTGCAGTCTTCATAACATAACATATCATGTGCTTTGACAGAGTTAAATGCCACTACCATTGGAAAGCTCCTCCGCCACAATCCATTAATTAGAAAATCTCCATTTATTAAGAGTTATTTACAACAGCGGTTCCTTCTGATACAGTTTCATTCACACTCACAACCCTTCCATACAAACAATGTTATTTAAACTGAGGCAGAGAGGAAGACCGAGATGGAGCCATTAAACGTGACAGAAGAGAGACTTTTTACAACAACTTTAAATACTTCTAAGACAGAGTGTGTGAGTGGGAGAGAAAGATTAAGCTGTACCTGATTGATGACCTGATTTGACGTAAATCCGCAGGCCAAACTGCTCTAAAAAAAAAACAAACACTTTCTCTCACTTAACAAGGCAACAAGTTCCTCAGCTGCAAACTTTAGATTTCAGTTGAAGATTAAACATCTAGAGGAGTCTTACAGCAGACTGAATTCTTGCACTCCCTTAAAAATTATATGAAGAGTCCTGTTCCAAAATCAGATCGTATTGAAAAATTATACCCCTAAATTATTGCTTGCAAAGTACTAAAAAATTATGAAGATGAAATAATTTTGAGCAACGTTTTTTCTTTCAGAAAGTTGTTACATCTGGTTTTGGTTAAACTCTTCATATTATTCCCCCTCTCAGTGCAAAGGAAGGCAAATTTAAGGAAAAAAAAAAAAAAACCTCCTTAAGGTTAGCAAAGACATACATGTAATATTGCACTTTGGTTAGCAGGCAGTGCATTTACTGCACATGGTATAACAATTATACACTTAATACCTTTTTTAAATTTAGATTTAAATCCCCTGTTTAACATACTTCAACAAACATAACAGTATTTTTGCTTTGGCTTTGTCAGTTCCCATCCAGTGTGACTGATTTTTACAGTAAAAATACAACAGAAAAATAACAAATGTCACTACATCAGCACTATATGAATAACAATTAGTCTTCCCTTGTCTGTTAAAATTTCATTCCTAAATAATTATTTAAAAGAAATTATAAATTCTCATCACTTTGGATTTAGCCTCATCCCCCATTTTAAACAAGATACAAAATAATGAGCACATCCTTCATACCATTGGTGTTGGTTAAAAAAAAAAGAGAAAAATATTTAAATTAGCATTTACAGTGATAAATCTGGATAAGGTTTTTCCTTTTCAGTAAAAATAAATACAGGCAGACTTTGGCAGCTACATGACATGCATCTGACTTAAGCCAAGACAAGAAGAAACAGAAAAAGAGTTAGAAATTCATTAATATTTGAGTGTGTTTTTGGTCATATTTGGAAGACGGCACTGATAATATCGGGTAAACAAAAAGTGCTTGGTTTCTTGCTGAACAGTTTCCACAGAAGCAAACAGTCCTCCCTCCTCATGCAAAAAGAAATCCCCTTGCTGGGTGCTTAGGACAACAAACTACTTCTACTAATACCCAACCAAAAAAGTTACCTCTCAATATGACTCATAATTAGTTTGGTATCTTTAGCTCATCCAAATTAACAGCCACTGTATCATAGTATCCTCAGGTTTCACTGGTGAGCTATAAGAAGCGGACAAAAAGAATCAAAACACTGTATGGAAGCAGATACTATATAACTGAGCCTTAAGTCAAGCAGATACTAGAAAATACTTTAAAAGAAAATTTGGTTAAAACATAAATATTTACTAAAACAACACAGGAACCTAATGGAGGGAAAGGTATGCTGCCATTACTGGCAAAGCAAATTAAAACTGAGGCAGCAGACACCTGTAATGCCTGTGGGTGTATGGGTGAGTGTGTGTGTGTGTGTGTGTGTGTGTGTGTGTGTGTGTGTGTGTGTGTGTGTATGGTTATGTGTAGATGCTAACAGTGGCCAGGAGATGCTGTCCAATATCACAGCAGCTGTTTTTATGTGGAAGAAGAGTCTTGGTAAGGCACAAACTTGGAGAGTTTATTGGGAGAACTGGGGTTTGGGCAATCAGAACTCTCAGTCATCCTGAAGAAAGCCTCCTGCTCCCTTTTCTTCATGTTTAGCTCCTCCTCAAGGGCCTAGGAAGGTTGGAAACCAAATATGTGTAAGAATACCTTACAATACTAAGCTTACTTAGAGGAATAGAACATGACATGCAGGTGGAAGATTGCTATAACGTGATAGGACGTGATATTACTTGTGTTCCTCAGTGTCCTCTATAGTCCTTATTTAATTGGGGTTGACTTGGTAGATTAGTCAGGTTATGAGTTGTTTCATGAAAAATATATAAAGTGCATGCAGGACAAATGGGCAATGAGAAACAAGTTTTAATTTTGTAAAGAAAAAAAAACTAGAGCTCAACTAGAGCTCTGGGAAATATGCTTGAGGGTGACTGATCCAGTCTTATCAGTGCTTTATGTATGGATCTGGAGCCCAAAGGAGATTTAGCATGAAGTCACTGCAGCTGGCTGCTTTTTGCCAAGACATAGTTACACAGCATGTCACCTCCCCATAAAACCACTACTTGTTGTTTTTACATTTGATGATTTCAGTACATTTCTGATGTACATTTAGATGTTATCTAGACAATAAACATGTCGATAAGCAAGTAGAAATTTGTTTTGTATAACACACTGTCATAACATTGTGACATGAAACATACCTTCTTTCTGGGTTTCAACTGATCCCTCCATTCCTTCATCAGCTGGTTGTGTTGCTCATCCAGATGCTTGAGCCTCTGGGTCTCATTCTCAACCAACAGGTGACATTTCTCATTCTGGAGTACAAAACAAGATCTGGTTAACAACTGCAAGCCATTTATTGTGCTGTCCTACAGAGTGGACAGAAAAACTCCACGCGAGGAATTTGCCTTCGAAACTTCGATGGAGTTGTGACAAAAGCAAAGACCTACAGTGACATGCAGAATAGAAATGTGATATGTGTAAAACATGAGTCACCTGCAGCTGCTGCAGCTCTCTGATATTGCTTTCACACTGACCAATCATCTCTCTCATCTGGTTCTCGTGTTTCTGCTGCTGATGCAGCCTCTCTGCCTTCTGCCGCTTCTCCTCTTGCTGAGAAAACTAGAGGGAAACAAAGGGAGTAAGATACTGAAAGATTAGCTTTATGCTTAAATATGGAGTGAGACGACCCTTTCCCTCTACCTGTTTGATCTTCTCTCTGTCCTCGGAGGCGCTACCCGTCGAGTTGATGCGCAGGCTCTTCTTGAATATGGCCATGCGGGTCTTGGCTTCGCCACGCTGGATCTTAGGCAGCCGGTTCTTTTCCTGCTGCTGCCGAGCTTTCAGGATCTCAATCATTCGCTGATTGTAGCACTGCATCTGCTCCTGCTCCTGTAGTGACACCAAAAATAGATATACATGGACTATATGTTGGATAGAAGAACTTAGAATTTAGTTGGACCTGAAAAATCCAGTGAGAATGAATTCCCATGACTCAAGACTGGATAGTGACATTTGATCTGGGTTTACTTACTACAAAAAATGTAATGTGTGTAGAATGGTGCAAAGACATTGTGGCAAGGAGAGGTGTTTACCTTCTCATGTTTTTTGAGAAGCTGATGCCTCTGGAGGAAGTACTGATCTTTCAGCTGCTGCTTCAATAACTGATGTCTCTCGTAAAGATTTTTTTCCTCCATGTCCCATATCGTTGCTTCACGCTCTAATCAAAAGGTATTGGAACACTGTCAATACTGTACAAATGTAACATCTCACTACACCAAGCACTGACGAAGAACAACTAGACTTTGGGGTTATCATTGCAATCAGGTATTGTGTGTTGGTTTCACCTGGCCCGGTGCCTAACAGATACATTACCTCTTATTAGTTGGTGCTTCCTGTTAAGGCATTCCCTCTCCATTTCTGCAATCTCTCTCTTGTTGTTGGAGATAATTTTCTTTAGCGTAGTGTCCAGGTAGTTCTTTTGATCTGCCAAGAATTTGTCCTCCTAAAACACAGAAAAGAGAAAGAAATGGAGGAAGGAAGGAGTGGATTAAAAGGAGCTATAATATTCAAGACTTGTCGTAGTCTGGCATTTACTCCACAAGAGAAAAGATATTCTGATAAAGGTTAAGGTGCCTCAACCTGACATTCCATTCTGCTTTTTGTTAAGTGTGCATGAAAATACCATGAGCCCAAATGTTGACCAAACAATTTACCTCTCTAATCTTCACTTCTTGGAAGGTATTCATCCTCTGTTTCAAAGTGTCTTTACGCTGACTTCTGGGCAGCTTATCAACAGACTGTTTTACCTAAAGAGGGCACATTTCAGCTATATTCAGTGACTTTGACACAGGACCTGAAACTTAAAGACACACAGGTAAGCCAACGAAGTATGTGAGAATTTACAGAAAAAAACAAAAAACAAAAGATTATTGTGAAATTCATGTGTCAGTTGGCTGAGGACTAAAAGCTTTCTTTGAACTGTTTTCATTCCTTTGTCCACATCCTGGTATGGTTTAACTGGAATCAAGAAATGAAAAAAGAAGATTCAGCTGGTGAGTTATTCATTCACTATCTCAGAAGTACCTCCTTTTTCCTGTGTTTTATCTGATCCTGAAACCTGTGGTAGTCCCGTTCCTGCTCTGCTTTGATGCGTTTGGTCTCTTCTTTGAGTTTAATATTGTGGTCTGCCTCCATCTTCTCAATGGTCTGCTTCTGATGCTTCTCCAGCATCTCTAGCTCGACGTCATAGTGCTTCTTCTTGGCCTGGGATGCACCAATAGGAAACAAGCACACTCCAAGCTTAGGAGGTATGATACAAAACCCCATAGGGCTGCTTTAACTTCAACTAAGTGTAGACTCTCTTCATTAGACAAAATACTTTGGCAACATGTGTGTCAAGGAAGTCAAAAAAAATTATTTCAACACAAGTCTGTCCTGTTCCTGCTAACCATCCTTTGAAAAAAAAAAAATACAATACACTAAAATAAAGTAACACCACTACAAACTACAGACTCCAAAATTACCATAGAGTTGATGCAAAAACACAGTCCCTACTAAAAAACAATATGTTAATCTTCATAACAGTAGGATTTATTTAGGGTTGTTGAAGGGAATCACATATGTTGCTAATAAAGTGGCAGGTTTGTGCGTGTGTGTCTGTAACTCACATTCATTTCCTGGTCAAAACGTCTCTGCATTTGTTCTCTCTGCGTTTCCAGTTTGGTGTTTAGTACAGCCTGAGCTCGGTGCTCTTCCTTCTGCAACAAACGGAGCTCGCGCAGCTCCTGACGTCTGCACACACAAACAAATACACACAAGTCATTATTTGTTAGATATATACAACTTTCATTTACAAGTTTTATCAGCTACTCAAATGGCCAAATGTAATACTGTTACTCCGTATCAACACAATCAGTGCTGTTAATTTAAAACTTAAATCACAATTAGTCATCCCATTTTGAAGAAAAAAAGAAAGAAAGAAAAAAAAAAAAAGGTTAAAAGCTAGCAGAGACAAATCAAACTTGAGCTGGAAAGTTAAGCCTCTGACAGATAGTCTTTGGTTAGCAGTCGAACTGAAGAGCAAGGACCAAACCAGCATCTAAACTGACTGAAACTGACTGAAACTTTTAGCTAAGTTTAAGTTTAGCTAAGATGTTAGCAGTGCACTATTCCTTGTGCTTGGATGTCTGTTTGGTCACTTATTCAGGTTGAGGTTAGTGAAGTTAGATAAGAAGAAGATGTTAAGAAGTTTTTCGAAGTCTGTCGCTCTTATTTTATTTGTAAAGGACCGTGTAGAATATTATAGATAAATGTTACTATTTGATGTATTGTACACGAGTTAGCTTAAAGCTAATTTTCAGTCGTGTTGAAGGCTGCTGTCTGGCTGCTGGTCAGTGTACAGCAGCAGCTGTTCTGTCCTATGACAAAACAGTGAAATTGGTGGTCTGTGAAATAAGTAAATGCAAAGACAGTGAGTGCCAAAATATAAGTTAAAAAAAAAAAAAAAAAGAAATAAATGCATTTTTCCTGTTTGAATACTGGATTTCTGAAAAATGGACACAATTCTGATGGTTTTACTGCAGTCATAGATGCAATGTCCTATTCCTACCACTAGATGATGCAGCAAGATGCACCAGGAACTCTGCAGGGCTTCAATGGTGGTGCAGTGTGTTTGTCATAACTGTACAAATTTCTCATTTAAAAAAAAATAAAAATAAAAAATACAAAGCACATTAGTAATTAATGTAATTGGACAACAAAAATAAACATGTATGGATCCTCTTTTACAACATCAGGATTCCGTACACAGTTAACCCAATCTTCACCCTTATCTAAAAGTAACTTCAGAGGCTTTTTTCTTTTTCTTTCAAACCATTACCTAAAAAAGTCTTTTTCCATAACAGTCTGGATATTTGTATACTCCCATCCCAAGCGGCTAAAACCCAAAAGAGCAGGATGCTTTAAATAGTATGTGTAGTAAAAGCAGCATCCAACAGGTCACTTATCACTGTACGGACTTCAGTCTGAGCTAAGGAAAGAACAGACCCTGAGTTCATGGCCCTCATTTACAACGAATGAAAACAGATGAATTTTTCCAGGCAAAAAAAAAAAAAAAAAGGACCAAGAGGTGGAGATACGGACAGCTCATTATGTCCAACTCTGCTTATCTAGATGATGAATAGATACATACTGTGTTTAGATTCTCTGTGTTCTGCAGAGAGACACCCACATACCTCAGGAATCTCATCTCCTCATCTTTCTTCTCATCATCCCTGATGATCTTGGAGGTGGTCACACTCACCTCCACGCCGTCAATAACATACTTCCTGGTTCGCTTCAGAGTCTTACTTGAGAAGTCCTGAGAAACAGATACAGAGAGGAATAAGGTCAGATTTAGTTAAACCTTAGGACAAGACTAATCTTTGATTGCACTTGTTTCTATGCATCACTAAATGTGTTTGACAGTAATCTTTGAGACTATACTGAGACTCTGTTGGGAGGTTATTCCAGTAGTTTAGAGACTTGTTGGGGGACAAAGAGTATGGGGTAGAAGTAAGGATTGTATTATGAACATGACATAACTCACTGTGTCACAAAGAAATCACATATTTATAAATGTAATGTGTTTTTATAGTTTAAAAGAGCACTCCGCCACTCAAGCATAACACTGAAATAACATTGTTGAACTCACAAAGGACATTAAAAAAAGAAAAGGTTTAAGCATTGCAACAGAACCAGAGATCTGGTCTTTTTGGTAGTACTCGCGAAGACATGTAAACACCCTTTGATGTGTAAAATCGGTGGAGCTCCCCTTTGGATATGCGTGAGTTTGTGATTAGGAATGTGGTCTTTTTATCTGGTGGAAAGAGAGGCAGCTGTGTGTTTGTGTGTGTTGACAAAGGCATTAATATTCCTGTCAGTCTGGTTCTACTGTAACAAGCAGCAAGATGCTCATTCTGTCACTGCATTGGGGAGTGCCACACGGGAAGTAACTCTGTTTAACAACCTCATCCACTAAGTATGACACCATTTGACCGGGCTTTTAAGGTTTCTTTAACTCTTTATAACAACTTTTTAGCTCCACTGAAATATTGAGATTAAAGGTTTTAACCAAACAAGAGCAGTCTTTATCCAACCATGGGCCTACGAATAAGAGGCCCCCGACTTCTTACTTTGCTCCCAAATCAATGTTAGAGAAACTCCATCTAATTCAGGGGGTCTGAGAAAGACAGCACAAGCCAAACAAGCAATGGCAATGGACATCATAGTATGTAATACATTAAATGTTTAATATGAATCAGAGCATGACCCCACTTTATAACTGAACAGACCAAAAGTGTTATGGTTGACTAAGCATGTGTTGTTGAATGGTAACATTTCCAGCTTCCCCTATCTAAATCAGTCTCCGCTGACAATATTTACAAGACTGATATGGCAAGGTTTACTTGGCAAACATTGGGTGGCTCAATTCCTAGATGTCGTCATTTCCTGGTTTATAAATAGTTTATATATAGAGAAGAGGAGAGGAGAGGAGAGGAGAGGAGAGGAGAGGAAATTGAGAGAGAGTACGAGAACACCAGACTAAAGGGAAAACCAAAAAAGGAATAACAGAGGTAAAAGAGCAAGGAAGGCTGTAAGGAAAGAAAGGACCGAGGAAGCTCTTCTCCAGGCAGAGCAGGAATGAATTTGGTTTGTGTGAACTGCGCTCCACTCTGTCAGAGCTAACACATGTAGCCACTACAGCTGAGCAAATAGACTCCATGTGAGGCTACTGCTACAGATGACAGCTACTGGGCTATTAGTTTCAAACCGTTCTGAACTGTTGACTCCCGTTTTACATAACTGACATGTTTACAAAAGCTATAAATATATTGTTCATACTTGTTGTTTGCATGTGTTAATAAGTACAGATTGGCTCTATAATCAGAGGATATTTGGGTCATTCTGTAGCTCAGCTGCGTTGTTTGTGTTTCAGGCTCTTAACTGTTCATGACTCTGTGAACTTACCATCATTTTTCATTCAAAAAACAGCACAAACACAGTTCAGGTATACACACATTCACAAGCAAATGCACACACTAATGCTTCCAATGATACACACTTGTGCAGAAACACACACTCACACAAATGCAATAAAAAACAACAGACTTTACTTAATTTGCCTGCCTGTCCTCCTATCCTCAAACAAAGATAGCCTATTCATGTCACTGCAGGCTGCTGGCAGAGTCGCCTGCTGAATAATCTGTTCTGGAAAAACTTAACATACCACAAACAGACACGACTCCACGCACAGTCAATAGGATTTCAATCATGCTCAGTCCATAAGCCTCCAGAAGCAACTGAGTGACAATGAGCTGTATAGAAACTTCCATTCACAGTGATGAATACTCAACTGTGCCCACACAAAGGGCACTGTCGGTCCTAATGAATGGAAAATGTTGCATATTTTGCTTCAGAAAGGCTTGGTGTCTAATGATAAAATAGTCTCTGTCTTCTCTCCCTTCATCTTCCTAACTTCCCTTCCTCACTAGGAAGTGATTGTTAACTTTAGTTAAATTGTCATCTATGGGAAGGAAATTCTCCTTTTTTTAGGCTAACAAAACCTTAAAAAGCCCTTTCCAATTTGGAAAAGTTTTTTTCTTTTTTAAATATACTTAAAGTGCTTGTACATAACTCACTAAATAAATTAATTTTCACCATAAATCATAACCAACTGACCATTACTAGAATGAATCCCAATATTCTCCCTACATGTAATGTGTGGTGCAAGCCTAATGGAAGACAGGCTATCCTCTGTTTCAGATGGTTAACACCCACACCCCAAAACACAACACAATGCAGTTTCAGTTCCTCTCTGGGTGCCAAGAAATAGTTTTTCCAAGGAGGGGTTTTCCTACAGAGTCAGGGAGCCGCTCTCTGTACCTCTCTTACACTTCAATACTGGTCTTTTTCACTATAAAAACACATCTACAGAAATACTTGTGTGAATGGGGGACATGTTTGACTTCTTTCATTTTCCCTTCATCAACAAACCATTATGTAAAAAGCAATTTTCATGTAGTCATACAGGACAGATCAGGGTGTTTACTAGGTACTCTGTGCAAAAAGTGCCAACTACGTATTCCTTCGAGTAGAGAAAGGTTTGCTTCATGTTGACTCACCCTCGCTGACATTGAGATGTTCTCCTTGTGGATCGAAATGTCCATGCTCTCAGATGCCATGCTGCCTGAGTAGGAGTACCGTTTGTTGATAATCCCTCCATTGATATAAGAAGAGACAGGCTCGGCATTACCTCCTGTCGATGTCCGGTCTGGGGTATCCTTGGTTTGGCTGCTATTTAGCCTAGAACGGGGTGTAGGGACTGGGGTAGGAAGAGAAGAGGGTGTGGAAGTGGGTGCAGGAGTGACAGCGCGACTTTGGCTTGGAGTTGGTAAGTCTCCATTAGACGTGACGTTGCTCTCCTCCTCGGTCACCTGGACCTTGGGCATCTCACAGTCTGTTGAGTTTATGATGATGTCAACATGCTCCTCAGATGCCTTGGGTTGGGGGAGAGATGGTGGTTGCTCAGTCTCTGGGGTCTCCAAAGCAACCTTAAAAATTAATTTTAGCACTGTCATTGTAACATCTTTGAATACAGATCAGTCAGAACTTTAGGAATCAGAAGATACAGTATTTTTCATTTTCTCAAAGACTGAATAATTTAATTGGATGATCGGCCCAGTGTCTTAAAATACAAACTGGTCGGTGTATACTGATATTTAATAAAGCCCTCCAATGCAACAGACAAAAAAATGTAAAACTTTAAAGAGCACCTTTTCCTCCTCCGATGTGGGAGTACTCTTTCCATCCTCAATGCCGGAGTCTGAGCAGGAAGTCTTGGTTGAGGCCTCGCTCTCATATTTTTCTGACTCAAGAATGACTTCTTCGGCCAGTTTGTCACCCAACTCCTCTGGATCTTTTGGAGGGAGATGCCGCGGCAGGGGAACAGGGACCACCATGACGGGGCCCTGCTGCTCCTCTGTTGGTGTATCTGGCTCGGCCCCCTTCCTGGTTAAAGGTATTGGTGTGGTTGTGGAGGGTGTGGTTGGGGAGGGCATGGTGGGGCTCGCGGTGTCCAGAGACTGGTCCCCTTCCAAACTGGTCTGACTCGTCTGGCATGGTTCCTTACCTGGAGACTAAATTAACGAGGAGGAGTGAGAACAGAACTGTTGTTAAGCACTTATGTGACAAAACATTTGATGTTTTTGGCTTCAGGTCAGTGGTTTTCTCCCAAACGTTAATGTTTACAACCTTTGGTTTTGGCCCAAATGCTAATGGATAAAGTCCTTTGGGCCTCCTGCCGTCAGTGAAGTAACCCTAACCTTTGCTTTAGTAGGTATGCAGTCATTCCTGCTTTATACTCCTGCACTGCTACTTCTCATTGTGGCTGAGTTGCCATCTAATGTGTAATACGTACACTAATAATAACAGATGTCAGAGTCCTGTGTAAGTCATGGGTGACAACCAGGGACAGAGTTTTTATGGCATTATTACCAAGAATTACGTGTGATCCTTGAGTGCTTTGCAAGACAAATCAGTGGATAGTCTTATTGGTTTATGTGCAAAAATGCATTTTTTAAACTGCATTTACTAAACTTTAATTTAACCAAAACAGTGTTTAACCATTTTAGATTATAGACATAAAATGCAAGTTAATACCTGTTTCACAGTCATACTGGCTAAAGTAATAAAGATAAAGATATCAATGAAAAAAAGTATGGATGGTAAAGCTTTGAATTATTTACCAAGCGTTTGGATGCCTGGCGAGACAAACTAACAACATATCACATAATACACAAATACTGTATACAAAAATAAATTGGAAAATCACTGATAAATTGCCAATAGGAATCTGAAAAGCATCTTAAAATGGTCACTAAAAATAAATTAATGACACTAAATTATTGACTAATATACGCTTTTTATGAGTAAAGAGAAGATGACGTTTCTGCAGAAGTTATATAAATTAATGGAAAGAGACCAGTTTCACAATTTTAAAGCTGATTGCTGAAGGTGCCAGTCATGTGTCATGTGGAATTCTGTAGTCTGTAATTAGAAATACCACTGAAGATGGTATTTTAGGATTATGTGAACAGTTACCTGTTGCCCAGAGCAATTCTGCATTTTGAAATACCACTCACACTTGAGGTAAACAATACCATCATATATCTTTATGGTCAGGTTCAGCCTTTTTCTAATGTCTCAGCAAACATTCTTATCTGGCTCTGTATGATATATAGGAAGAAATAAACTGTCGGGTAACTGCTTGGCTGGCTTTCAGGGCCTTTTAGCTTTATGTGCCAAAATGTTGCAGTGTGCCTGCAAAAGTGGCCTCGCTGGAAGAGATTAGGGAAATAACTGTAATGATATCTTAGTTAGGTGAGCACTGAGAAGAAAAATTTAATATTTGGACATAACCAGCCATTTATTGTAAAGTAATTTACTATACTATATATACACAGTAACATATTTTGATATCTACATTAATTTTAATATTTCCCTATAAATAAACAGACTAAAATAGCACAGTGGCAATTAACCCAATTCACAATACATTTAACAGTACACTCAGCACCCTCATCGTCTAGTGGGTTTTATCTGGGAATACTCCGGACACCCAGGAAATGATGAGTTTTAAGTCTTGTTTCAGTAACCAGAGCAGGATAAAGCAGAGCTGGTCACATAAAGAAAATAACACCAACAACTGAAACTCAAACTTAATCCAAAGACCGACAATATTTGATTTACCAAGATGTCTGGAAAAGGAAGTGCCAAAATACCACAGGACTCACCACTTAGCCAAGTTTTAAACTGCACTGTCACCACACTGGAGCCAAGTTATTCATCTCAATAAATTCAGAGGCCATCACACTAACAGTTGACATTAGGGGGAGGAAGAGATAAGTGTGCAAACACTTATCTTCAAGGAGAGAATAACATCCATGATCAACACATGATCAACACATTTGTCTTGTTACAGCTTCCTGTTGTCAAGAGTATTTCTAGGATCCTCGATACTTGGGGGTCACTGCCGTACAGGAAACCATCTGTTTGTTATTTAAGGGTCAGAGTACAGCAGCAGAACAATGTGCGACCTTAAATAATTTACTCCATCAGGAATTGTGAGCTGACAGCGTTTCTTTGCAGGAGCAATGTCAAAAGCAGCACTTATATTTAACCATGTGTGGGTGTGGGTGAATGCCAGTGTTCCGGTTTCTGTTCCTTTGTTTGTGCTGAGGGCAGGCAGTAAACTGCACTCTCATACTGTGTTCGCTTTCTAATCTTATGCCCTCTGAGAATTTATGAATGGCTTCTACAGAAACGGACCCTCAATCCTTTGACAGGAAGGCCATATTTACCCCAAAATGTTGATTAATGGGGGCAACAAGCTAAGACTTCAAAAAGTGAGGGAGGACAGTTAGTGCAGAACGTGTGTGCTTTCTGGGGCAGGTGTGCATGTGCAGGTAAGTGCATGCCTTTGTGTGATTATGTGCATTTGTGGACATTAAACAAAGGCCCTTTTTTTAACACCAACTTGTCTGTTTCAGCTTTGGACCAACCAATGAGAAGGACAATGTCAGAAAGTGACACATCTTCACTTGTGTCAGTAAGGACACGTCACTTGTAAGTAAAATGTACCTTAGTAGTTGTTTTTTTTTTTTTAGCAGTTTTAAAGATCACTAACGACCCTACAGCCGGTCTTTCAGAAAAGCTACTGAAGAACATGGACTGCCTGCTCTCCTTTTAGAAACAAACAATGACAGAAGAAAATGAAGGGACAGAAAAGAAAAAAAGATCTAGGTTTGGTACCACAGTGAGCTCCACGGCGTCGTCCTCCTCTCCTTCCTCTCTATTGTCTTCTATTTCCTCCATGACCTCAGCCTTGGCCTCGGCCACCAGCTCCCGCAGTGGACGGTTGGACGTCACTGATCTCACAAAAGGGTGCTGTGGACACAAGAGACAGAGGGGAGATGGGTGTGGAGGTTAATTATCAGCCAAAGAACTGCAAAGAATGACTGGTGCTTAAAAAGCAAGACAAATTACTCAAAACACACTTCTTGTGTGTGTTTGTTTGTTTTTTACTTGTTTTTTCATTGTAAGCATCATATCTTGAGCATAAATGAATTTGTAAACACTACCATAAACATCCAGTGCACTGCATGTGTTTGTTGCCTGTACAAAGAGGGAGAGAGACTACGAGGCTTGATGTGACCACAGGATAAACACCCATACCACCATAAAACAGTATTTGTTGAGCACGTTATCCATGGATCTGAGTGTCATTAGACGATGAGATTATTAAGTGAAGGATGCTGCATGTGCTGGGCTGAAAATGACGAGGAAGCAATAACATGTTGGTACCAGTTTGATTACTGGCCTTTTAATAAGTCACTACATTGGCTGTAAAGCTCTAGAGTGAAACGAAACAATTAGGAGATGTGAAAGCCTTCAGTTAACAGGCCAAACTCTGTGTAAAGTGTGAAACCCCTTTAAATACAAAGCACTGTTTCAACAGACAACAGTGAGACGAAGACAGGTAACAGAATAAGATAAAATTCTAGTGAAAAAATAAAGTAATTGCAGTCAAGTACATTAGCTTGCCAATTGAGCAGCAATAGACAACAAGCAGAGGGGGCAAGGCTACAGAAGACTTTCACTGCAGGGGAAACTGCACTGTCCGCTACCTGCCAGTTCCTGAACAGCTACAACAATAGCAGCTTTACAAAACAAGTCTGCCTATTAATGGCACACCGATGTAACAATGTTGAATCTAACATCCTACCCTTAAAATAGAAAGGTATCTGTAGTTATACAGTGTCTAAAGAGAAAATGTGTATTTTTACAGAGTGCCAGCACGGCAATACTAGTTTGAGTGCAAGGAGGATAAAAAGCTAAATTAAAAGTTGAGTGCAGCAGGGATAAAAGACCGATCATCTATTATTCAGATGCTTTGCACTACTGTGTAATTTAATTGGAACAGCTGACAAAGGGGAAAAGGCTAAAATGCTGCTGGACCATGAAGTGCATGTAAGGCGTTTTGTGCATGCGCACTTGTTGTGGGTGATCACAGTTGTTTTTGTGCTGGGTTTTGTCCTTGAGGACTGCATTAGTCTTCAGCTTTTAACTTCTCCAGTGACAAACAACAGTCAGCTACTGTCTAATGAGTCAGGTAGTGTAACTGCTGAGTGCCATCTAACTATTTATAACACCACAGTGGGAATAAGAATACATGGATAAGAGTATGACAAACAAATAAATAATTTTTTTTTTTTTTAAAGCTACATATATGTAAACACATGCAATTGTTCATAGCAAACGTCCAATTGAAATTTAACATACAAATGCATACTTTCTACCATGGGGCATCTTGTTTTTACGCAATGCTGTCCCATCTTTTGGCAAGAGAGTGAGCACTACTCAATGCAAACGATCTCAAGTTTTATTTATGCTTCCATTCTTCTGTCAAACGGATATGCGTAAAATACTACTGCTATTACAAGTGTGTTTCAAGGTTAGAACATGAGAACAATTAGAACATGAGTGTACAAAAACACAGCATGGAATTTGAATTTAAAGAACACAAGCTCAGCAACTGATGTAGAGGACAGCCACACTGGTTAATTCAAGACACGCTTAGCATTCAGCTGAGATGATTCAGATGCCAACAATCACACTACCACTTAATGAGAACGCATCGGAAGGCCGAGAGATCATCCATCAGGCTGTTGAAGCCCTACAAACCTGTAGTGGTTCAGAGTGAGATGAGCAAATGCTGGGACTCTGAGATTTGCAGCTACATGTAACGCTCCACTGAAACTTGCCTTGTGAATTTGAGATGCTTGGAAGAGGATCTGACAGGTGATGGCAATGGGTACACGCATTTAAGGGCAAAAGTAAATAAATAACCTAGGTCCTGTGTGTAGGCCATCAACTCTTCCACTATCTCAACAGGAAATTGTGCTGTGATGGACATTCTTAAGGCTTGAGTTTTAGACAGACTTTCTTAGGTTAAAATTAAACAAAGTTGAAACAGGACCATTAGATGAGAAAAAGCTCTAAAAGGGTGATGCAGTTCAAGAGAAAGCTGTAAGCTAATGATTATTTTCATAATGGATTTATCTGTCTATTATTATTTAGATTAATCGTTTGGTCTATAAAACAGCAGGAAAGCGTGGGAAATGCCCATCATAACTTCCTAGAGCCCAAGAGGATGTCATCAGCTGTTTTTTTTTTTGTTTTTTTTGTCCAACCAAGGGTCCAAAACCCCAAAATATTCAATTTACAACAAAGTTAAGACAAGGAAAAACGGGAAAACAGGAAAAACATTTAAGAAGCTGGAGCCATCAAACTTTTGACATTTCTATTTTTTATTATTTATTTTGATTATCAAAATAGCTGTCAATTACCAGTCAAGCCAATCGATTAATAATTGCAGTTCTACTAATATCCTTTGTTTATGATAAAAAGTCTAGAACAGAAATAAGTTCCTTGATTATTCTTACCACTATTGATTTAAGCCTGCACTGTTAGTTAAAAAGGAATCACCAGATCTAAATAAAATATTATCAGTGAAACTCTTCTCCTTTTTCCTCAGGCACTATTAGACTACCTACAGTTGTGAACATCTGAGATTTCAGCTTCAAACTGTTTATTGTAACAAGTGAACTCAGACCTCCCATGCTCGAGTTAATCCCAGTCTCCCTGAGGCAAATCAAAGGGTGGAAAAAGGTAAATATTGTAGTAATGCTGCCCTGCTAAATGTGTTTTTTTTTTTTTTTTTAAACTGCCAATATGGATCAAGATGTGGATCAGTGGAGCTTATGTCCTCTCTTTTGGGTTTCATATTGCTTTACACCCAGAGAGGCTGGTGATTTTGGGTCTTTTCTGCATGGCCGGGCGTGAAACGGTTAAATGTGAACAATACGGCCCAACGGGGGACGAGAGCAGGAGGTTGCATGAGGGCAGAGTTACCTGCGCAGCAATGACAGCAGACTGTGTGTATTTGTACTTCGGTCTTTGTGAGGACTAATATGAGTTTTAGACACTGAGTGAGGGCATTTAAGTCAGGCCTCACTTCTTCAAAGGGGTGGTTTGGAGGTTAAGACTTGTTTTTAAGGTCAAGGTTATAATTAGGTTTAGGTTAAGTTTGGAGCAAGAGTTGGGATTACGCAAGTAGTAATTTTGGTCTTCATAAATTAAATGGACTTTTATTTGCCCAAATTTTGAAGCAACAGTCAGACTTCTGCCTCACTTGTGGCGCTAATTATACTCTGTACAATCCACAGACCTCACAGGAATGACTCTCAACTGAAAAATAGTCCCTATGAAAACTGCTGATACCTTGGTCTGTGGTTTATCTACTGAAACAAGGTCATTTCACTGGATGACTTTGATACTGAAGAAAACTTAAAAACCTGGGGATTCTCAGGCAAGTTCTGGCATACTAAGGAGCTAGGGTTATAAGTGTCAGCATTATGGAGTGTTTTATTTCCCCATGAAAGACATTGGAGATAATGATATCCTCAAAAAGTGTAAGTCACTAAAAATGTGCGTATTATGTTTGTGTGTTGAGATCTAACTCTTTAATAAGTTTAGCGTAAGTTCAGGGTAAGGGTTGCGCTTAGACATATAGTTGTGATAGTTGCTGTTATGGCTCAGGGCTAAGGAATGCATAATGTCAGTTAGTACAAAAGTACAAATGTCAATGTTGCGAAACCCCTACGAAGCCCTGGATCAGAGACACACTAGCCAAATACTCCCGTGGTAAAAACTACCCAACATACAGACACGCTATGATCAGAAACAGAAAAGCATCCAATATTATATATGAATGGAAGCTATGCAAAAACTACCATTAAAATCCTGACCCAGAGCAGCTATGTGGGAGGAGTATCTATATTCAGTGTAATGACCACAAGTCATCCAGATGGTTTCCCGCCAGCCACACGGCCACAGTGTCTGATACTGTGTCATGTTGTTTTGTGTACATTCCTTACAAGAACACATGTGGGGCAAAGAGAAGGCAAGAAGGACAGGGAGAAAGAGCTTCACAGATGGTAAAAGCTAACACCAAATCCCTTTTTTTCTATGAAGAGCTTGATGGTAAAGACTTCATGATTTTTTTTCCTTTAATTTTCTCTTTTTATACACACATACATACAATCACACACGCCTCGGTTTAACACCTACACTCCAAAAACTCTCTGATTCAGTATTATCTTCCTCTTCACTCACTGCACTACATCTGCTTCCCACATCCACACACTCCAGTGAATAACTGCATAACAAAGTCTGATCTAGAACTTGTCAGATACACTAATGGTAACTTTCAATCAACTGACATCATTGCAAAGCTAACTACAGTAAATACTATCTGACAGCAGTTAGGAGCAGCAAGTATGATAAACATCTAAAACTTCCAGCACGGCACCAAAAAACCGGACCGCACCCATCTCGCTCTCCCCCACTGGAGAACACATGCAGAATTCCCTGTGGGTCCGGGTCTAGGATTTTCATCTCTCCCTCTCTCTAATTGGCCAGAGGTGGCAAGCTCATGGTAAATCCAGGCATACTTTTGGCTGAGATCGGGAATGTAAATAGCTGGAATTCCCTCAGCTGTGGGATACAGACAGGAAACTGTGGCTCTGAATTTTAATAGACACTGCTCTCGTGCTTTAATCCACACCCTGCTCACTTTCTCTCTCATTCTTCTTGCTTGAGATTCCGGATTTCGGGAAACAGTTGCCAAAGCTCATCCAACGGATATTAGTTTGTTTTTTTTACTGCCAGAAGAACTGTCATCAGCCTCCCCTTGGCAATATCTCCGATGCACTTGCATGTAAACATTTGAGGTTTCCTTGACCACCATAGCCCTGATTTAGGTTGATTTCCTGTTGCTGTAAAACACAGGGGATTGTAATAATAAGATACAAGAGTGATCAATGTAAGTTTGCCAGGACAAAAACCTCTTTTGTACTTAATGAAAATGTTTGGAACTTTCTCAGAGGGTGATTAGAATGTGAACAACAGCTTCTAAAAGCCCTAAGTGTTCATTCACCTCTCTTTACCTTACCTTTTTCAGCTTAGGCTTTCTTTCACTTAACTCTTTCACTTTTAAAGAAATCCTACTCCTATGCCTGCTCCATTTCTTGCCCACCCTACACCTTCCATTCCTCTCCCACTCACATACCAGTGCCCTCCATGGGGCACGGCTCACTTCCCTGGCACAGATCACCCCATTCAGTTCTTAAAATAGAAGAGTAAGAGGCTCTGTATATGTGTATTGGTGCAAGATAAGGACAGAGGACGGACAATGTTCCATCATATATCAAAGTGCAGCATTGTATAACATTCACTAGATTATAATTGCACACTGTGTCACGGCCTACCTCCATGAGTTGTGCTGCCATTGGACGAGTCTCTGGGTTTTTATCCAAAGCTTTCTTCAGGAAATCTTTAAACTCCTGTGACCTTGAATAAAGCAAGAAACAGTATCGGTCAAAAGCATTGAAGAAGAGGTGAGGGTGGGAAGGGATGAAGTAATGGTTACAACATAACAAAACATTTCAAGATATGTGACGTTGTTGCATGTGGATAATCCTTGTGCACAGCTGTGTTTTGTAAAATAAAGCTTTCAGCAGGAATGATGAGTCAAATCCCCATCCCAAGTCTCCTCGCAGCACCTGACAACTTCATTTTTGCAGTACGAGATTTGCAGCCATGGAACATTCAGACTCATAAAACTGATATGAAAACAGTTTTAGTTTAGAACTCACTTACGTCCTGCCTCTCTGCTGAGTTGTTGCGGTAGTTTTGAAAAGGGCAAAATTAAAATACAGGAAGAGACGGGAAGGACAACATTTCTGCAGTAGATTACAGGACACTGAGGCTGCAAAAATTTGGTGAAAATATGGACCCTCACCATTTGTGGGGCTGCTCCAGGGTGGGAGGCTCCGACTTGGCGATCTTTAACAGCACCCTCATGGGGTTGAGCTCATGGTGTGGGGGTTCAATCTGGGCGAGCTCAATCAGTGTGATTCCCAGGGACCAGATATCAGCCTTGTAGTCATACGGAGCATCCTTCATTGTCTCACACATTACCACCTCTGGGGCCATCCTGAGAAAAGGCAAAATAAAAAAGGTTAGCATCTCTGACTCTCACTCTCAATTAAAATCAACTTGAATGCCACCAAGTCAAGATATACTGCACATTGAATAGTATTTATCCTTAAAGTGCTTAAATCGGACAGTCTAGCTGTAGAGTGGAAAGCTAAAGCCCATAATCAAGTCTTTAAAATCCTTCATCTTTCTATATTTTAGGTGTAAGTCTATGTCACTATGATTGGCTCCTAAAAATGTGCTTCTAAGCAGGAAGAGAAAGAGTTAAAAAGTACGTCAGCGTGTAAAAACTTAAATTATGATATCATGTTGTAAAAATCAGGTTTTGCTCAATCAATCAACACAGCTAGTCATAGAGAATTCAGTCATTAAACTATTCAATAGTTTCTGATATTAAGACATATCTAAAGCAACAGCTGTGACTAACCGATGATGACTGTATTGGGATAAGGAGTGTTTCAGCATTTTCAGTACATACTATATTGCATCAAAATAGTAAATATTTACTATCAAGAACAATTTCAGTCAGCACGTGCTTGCTGACAATTTGCAAAATGGCTCTCATAACTCTACTCTGAGCTCCTAGATTTACTCACATGCAAAGAAACTAATGTTTTCTCCCTGTTTCTTCCTGAGGTTGCTTATCAGTGCATTCAAGGGAGAGGTATACACCAAAACTGTCTGCAATATTCTTTTCAGGACAAATAGGTATTGGGCAGTGGGGGGGCAGTCATGTTTCCATCGAGCTGGGAGGTTAGTCCTAGTGGATGATGACCTGGTCTAGCCAAGGGTTAACTGGCTCCGACCATATTCACAAAGGAGAGAACACTATGGAACAAGGTTCACTGTGGAGACTTCAAAGACATTTCCAATTTGTTCAGGTATAAAGGATACTGGCTGTGACAACAATGGAGGATTAAAGCACAGGCTTGAGTATTGGGTTTACTGTGTATATACATAACATTATGCTTTCTCAAGTATTATGGAGGTGTGGTAGGTAGCAGGAATCTCTTTTCTCAAAAAGCAATAATCCACCACTTACGTAGCTCATGTCAGGATGGCTGATATGGATACAGTTATAGATTTTGCTGTATGGTCTATACCAAGGTCAATAAGGTCCCTCAATGGTGTTTTGATAAAGGGTCTATGTCTTACTCACCAGTATGGTGTTCCAATGAAGGAATCTCTTCTTTGTAGGGTTTTGGTGTTTTTTGCAGACACGCCAAAATCAGCTACAAGAATAAAGAGAGACAAAAGAAAGATGATGTGAGACAGTTGAAAGACATTCAACAAAAACCCCTTTGGTAGACAAATGGTGTGTAGCTTGTAAAGCAGCTATGAAATTGTGATGGGCAGAGACACAGAGCCAGAATCAGTTTCACAAACAAGCCGCCCCTATTCCCTGACATGACCTTCACATTTCAGAAGTGGTTCGACTCTTCACTTACAGTTTTCTCTGTAAGTACGGATATTAAGACTCGTATGCCCAGGGTTGAGAAGTGTTTGGCAGAGGCCCTAGGATTTGAATCACAAGGAAGCAGGCCGACTGCTTCGGTTACAAACTGCAAAACCACGACAGTCACTTAAGTCCCCGTAATAGAAAAGGCCAGACTACAATTCAAATATCCTTGACTTCCCAGTCAAACATATCATTTGGACTGTTGCAGTCTAAACTTCTGCACACAGAGAATTTTTACCTCCTACAGAGATCATAAAAAGTACTAATGCTTTTATCGTAAATCAAATAAGAGTTTACACATTAATAACCTCAATATTCTAGTAAAATCATACCAATAGGGGTTCAAACCACAGGTCAAATACAGTTCAGTACATTCTGGTGAAGAGGCTCCCCCCCCCACCTCTGCTCTAAAATCTGCTGTATCACTGAATTTAACCTACATTCTTGGTAGGTTAACAATCAACAATCAATCACATAGGGTGTGTTTCTCAGGAAGCATTATTATATTTCTATACAAATATTTCTACACTACACACCTAAAGGCTCTCATAATACACCACCAGGAACTAAAGGAGTGCACAATAAAATGTGTTATGTTATAGAGTCATGACTGGGATTTAGTGTTTTGTCTTAATGATTTTATGTGGAAAATACAGATAGTGTATTAAATCATGGGCGGTGTTGCCTTTTCGAAACTGATTTGCCTTCGTTACTGATCACTGCCTTGAAAAAGCAGAAGGAAGAAAGCTGATTTGACATTTGTTTTCTAAACATGTATGCAGCTCTTAAATGTGGTCGCATTTCTAAACATACCTAAAGATGAACAATCTGTAGAGGTTTATAAATATGAGCCAAAAAGTATATAGCAAGCTGCGCTGCATGGAAAAACATAATGTTCAATGCTTTGCTTGAATTAACATATAGTTAGATAAGTCTGGAGACTGTAAATGAGTCAGTGTCCTGACTTAATGAGTTTAAAGAGGCAACTCCCAGTAATTATATCTAGCTGTGGTGTCTTAGGGGAGAATGTACAGCAGTGGAAAAGGACTTTAACAAGAAATACAAGTCAGCCACAGGAAGCACAGTGGCTGACAAATTGTGTCATTTAAAAAAACAAAAACAAAGAGAAATTGTAATTAAACCATGGACCAATAAACCATTTGGAAACAACTTAAACTAAACAGAATGGCAGCCAGTTCCAGAAAGAAACAATACCCAAATATGAAGCTCTTATGCAGCCTATAGTTACTCTCTACTCAGTGTTTCTGGTTTGTTGGTCATGACTGCAAAATGACGGAGAGCCAAGGAGATTAAAGAAACTAAAAAAATCATGCATGCAAGAGAGACCCAGATATTTGTGTTTTTGTTTCAAGTTGTATGTCTGAGGATCCAAGTGTCAGGCAGACATTCAGCAAGTTAAGAAACCATTTTCCCTTATCTGGAAAGCTGCACTTTAATCCAAACCATACTGACCATTGGACTGGATCCACATCTTCAGCTGTGCGATGTGAAGAATGTGGAGATCTCTTCAAAAAGCCAATAAATAAAAATATGCAAAACTTCTCAGAATGCAGTTTTCCCACACAACGCTCACTTATGGCCCTCCTACACTGTCACAGGAGGGGTTCAGGGCCTCTAACTTGTAGGTCTGCACATGAGTGTGTGTCTTGCATGTGAGCCAAAGAACAGAACAGACCAAAGGTCCAGAGATAACCTGCAATGTGCAGTGACAATTTGGGCTTTATCTGAGAATTTGTTCCACTTGCATCATTTTGGCAGTGAAATGATTTTCTCAGTGAATGATGGGATGTAAAGTGAGACATATAATTCCCGGCCTTTATGTCTCAAATATGTTTAAGCCCTTCACTTTCTCTTCTGCAGGAATCTCACAATTCCTGTTTTTTTTCTTGGTCACTTCTTGAAGACTGTAGATTTCTTCTATAATTATTTTTCTAATGGTAGATTTGTGGATTCAACAGAGTTAAATGGCATCACTTTCTGTGTGACAGGATGTTTCCAAGGAAAGTGTCGCACATTTTTTCACCCTGTTCCTTGAACATCCAGTGAGTGTGATGGGCATCATTTTTGCATCCCTAGTCTTTTGTCAGAAACCTCAATGACTGTGTGTCCAGTCTTGGCCATCATAACCTGCTCAAGCCTTTGAAAGTTCAAACACTATATATGCATGTTGTGGAGCCAATCACTGTTTGAAGCATCAAAGCATTATTTTAACCACCAGTCAGGATCCCAATTTTTCTCTACGTGTGGATACGATTGTGCACAACCAATTTTCCATTTAACATTATTGTCAGCACAAATACTATAAAGGGAAATTATGTGGTCCTCAAACTCCAAATTAAATTACCTTCTAAACATACAGTATTGCATTTTTCGGACATTGTGTACCCACTAATGCATTAAATATTTAGTTAAATGTCAGCTTCATATGTAAAAGCACTGTTTTAAAGCAAAAAAAATCTAAACTCTCACCAAGCTTGATGTCCCCGTCCAGCATGAGAAGGATGTTACCGGCCTTCAGGTCTCTGTGGATGATCTTCATGCTGTGGAGGTAGTCCAGAGCCTCCAACATCTCGCGACAAACCACCTTAATCTGTGGCTCCGTCAGCCCACGATCCAACTCTGATAAGGGCAGGAGAAGCGGAGGAAGGAGACAGGCGAGGTTAAACATGGGGTAGGGGAGAACGAGAGCAGAATGGAAGTGAGATAGCAGCTGAGGGTTCAGAAGCCATTGCGCACACCTTGCAAATTCCATAATTAGGGTACATACATCATGACAAAAGTCTCGGGGACTGATGTAGTGTGTGACCCCCGCAAGAGAAAACAGAAAAAAGGTAAACCTCTGATGATATCAATCATGTCTCTCAGATAGTGTTGCTTGGAAAGTAATCCCAGATCAGAAAGGCTTTCACACATATCCAAGCTAGTCCTGCCCCGCAGACTTTATTCTACGGTGTCTGTGTTTGGTTAGCTGCAGAGGGGGTACAGACAGTTATGAGGATGGGGATTACCCAGTGAAAACAGACCAGGGGGATTTCCCACACAAGAGGACTCCACCATGTCTGAATGCTTTCTAAAGTATTCAAGGCCAGGCTGGTGAAATTGCAGTGCCTGGTCAGCGCTAATTGACAGTGCTGTGAGAAACGCTTGTTTTCTCCATTTTTCCGATCGAAAGTAAGCATGCTGCTTTAAAACAATAGCATAGATTGGCAGCACATCTTTGACCTTTTATCGTGTCTCTACGTCGCCTCAAGGTCACTGCTGAAGGGACAGGTGCAGATGCCACAGCACTGCCACGGGGGCTCAAACTGACTCTCGTGACAGGGAGGAAGGTGGAGAGCTCATAAAAGGCACAAAGACAACCAAAAAAAAAAAAAAAAAGAGAGCGAGAGAGGCCTACCTAGCATTGTGGCATCCACAGCACCTCCAGGGCAGAACTCGATCATGATCTGGGAAAACAGGGCCAGGAGAGAAGGGGTGAATTTCGACTTGACACAGCTTTTTGAATATCAATTTTTAGGAAACAACTGGCAGCTGCAAACTCATTTTTTCCGGGATTTATATGTAGCAACTGGAAGGAGCACACGCACAACTAGTATTGAAATTTACAAATTGGGTATCTTTGAAATTTCTTCTTGTACTAAACTAATATATCTCAACTCACTTTCCCCTAGCATGCCAATTCTTAATCTTTTAAAATACTGTTAATGAATTGTATTTGATTCTTTGACTAGAAATATTAAGCAGTGATAGACTGTTAGGGGTTGATGTTTGAACTCGAGACCAATTTTAGACCCTTCTGACTGTGACAGAGAGCGTAGCCGCTCAGCAGAAAGTTTTTGTGTAACATTTTCTAACGCCACCACCAGAGAGAAAGTTTGACCTGCAATTGCTTTGGACAAATGTAACCTTTCCCGTGCTGTAAATCAGTGTAATATGTTCTCCATAGAAGTTAAGCAGAAAACACAACTGTGCCATTTTGAGTTCTGTGTGTTAGAATTTGATGTGCATCATTCTGCTTCTGTTAAATTTAGCGGAATGTGTGACGGTGTTTCTGACAGCGGTGACTCTTGCTGAATATTCTGTAATATACTGTATTAATACAGTGAATAAAAATAATGCTTTCCGTGAGCAGCTGTTTAATACCCAGTGGACACATGAACATTAAGATGAGTTTTTACACTTGCTGCATCTGGTGGACAAGAGGAAGGAAGCTATTTCATCATTAGCTGTTTTTTAAAAGTTATTAAGTATCTCTGTCTGGACGTATTTGCAGCCTGCACTGCTGACTGATAAATCATCACTACTTGTGGAGAGCTTTCCCTGCCCTGCATCAGTCAACATCAAACTCTCTTGGGTGAAAGTACTAGAACACACACACTTTGCAAAGCGGACAGCTGGATTCAGAATAAAGTGTGTGATAAATGGTCAGGGTGTATACACACTTCCTGGAACACACTGCCAAATATACAGTATAATACCAGCTCAGCAGTGAAGTAAAAACACAAGGGGGGGAGAGAGACAGGCGAGCAAAAAAGATTGAGAACACACTCCCTAAATGGTGTCTTGTCGGCCAACAGCAACTTCCAACAATCACCTTTCATTTCCTCTCCTTACATAGTCAGTCTCTCTAATACACACAAACACACACATACACACACACACACCTGCACCCACACACATAACTGGCAGAAAACCATCCGATGTTTCATTCAAGTAAAGTGGGGCCAAGGAAAATAGACACGATAGGATTTCAAAATAATCCTGTGCAGAGCAGTTGAACTATGTTAACAAAACTGTGTGTACATGTGTTACAAGCACACTTCATAAACTATATATATAAATGTAGCATTGCCTGATACAAACTTGCTTAATTGCTGATGATCTATTGATTCCAAATGGTCAAAGATCAACCCTAGGTGGTGTGCAGCATACCTACTGTGCGGTGTCATTCTTACCTAAGTCCTGCTTGCTATGACAACACTGTCAAAGCATCAACCTGGTACTGGATGGGGTGTGGACTTTCAGTCCAGGCAAAGCCCAGCAGAGAATGACAAGAACAAAAGGCGCACAAACACCAGGCATAGGTCAATGCAAGAAAATATGCACACCTACATGCACATGCAGTCAAATGAAGACACACACATACATTGTGGAAAACCAGAAGATGAGGAATGCCAATCTCGGCAAACAATGTTCTTTTGTGAGGGTTGGATTGACAAACCCAAAGTTTGGGTTTCGTCATGTTATCAATGATGTTTCAGTTCGTCAAAGTTTCTTTTCAAGACAGTTTCACATCGCAGAAAGCAGAAAGACAGTCTGGCCTGTGTGTTACATGTTTGCGCTGCTTCCTGCAATACATTCCTGGTTGAAAATAAATACAATTTTAACACTCAAAAAGTCTACTATTTTGCTTTATCTGGCCAATAAGTAACAAGAAATTGCAGTTCAGGTTTGAGGTAATTTACAGCATCTCCATGACCAAGTTTGTCTCAACCAGAGAGCACTGACAATTTTACTTTTCTACTTTAAAAATATCTGCTCAGTATGTATTTTGGTCACAAAACAAATAAGGCATCTGTGTCAAGATTCTTTGTTTATGTTATAATTTTATGTATTTTTCTAAAAAGATTTCTCAAACAATCTACTTAGTATTTTCTTGTAGAAATGTGTGATTTGTCTCACATCAGAAGTTCCATGCAATGCCAAGTAAATACTTATAAAATAATACTGTAGTTTGAAAGCAAACTCCAGTTTTTTGTATTGTGCTAACACAGAGGGAGGTTTATGGCATGTTTCAGTACAAACCACTTCCCTATTCCTGCTCACCGCTAACCCAACGCTTATTTTCTCTCTTTTCTGTTTAAAAACAGCCCTCCTAACCTTCAGTAGTAACACACTGTACTGCCCAATCTAAACAGCTATACATTACCCTACTGCCAGAGGCAACTGGCTTGTGTTCTCGTCAGTGTCTCATTTGCTCTCCCAGACTGAAAGAATTCTGGACGACATGTTGTACGGCAGTGAAAAAAAATGTGCCCAGACTGGTCAAGCTGGATGCAAAGCATACCCACTGTGGGCTGAGCATACACGCAGACACAAGCATCTTTTATCTCACTCTCTCACACACACACACACACACACACACACACACACACACACACACACACACACACACACACACACACGAACGAAGAAACAACAATCAACATAAACTCTCAAGAGATGAATTTGATTTTAGAGAACTACTAAACCAAACCAAGTTAGTGTCATACAATGTCTTATAATACATATTATCATCATTTTATTCCCCCCCCTCTTTATTTTCTTTAGAGCCATGCTGGATCAACTTAGACAGTCTACAAAACCTCGCTGACACACTGCAGTGTTCTTCCAATGTACAGCTCTGTACTTTTACAGTGATTCACCTCAGAGGTATAAAGAATGTAAAAGGCTGTTTGCCAACAAAGAACCACTTCGAAACTGCAATGAAACCTGAATAAAAAAAAGAAATAAAAGCATTTAAAGCATGAATCACACATACGCACTCCTCGACTTTGCCATTCAGTGAACATGACTAATGTTTCAGTGATAAGTGTTTTCTCCAAGGTGTATATCAGATGATGCCAACAAAGAACCAACACACTGACGTGTACTGAGGCTTTGCAGTGCCATCAAAAGTAACCTAGCAACCAGAGTCAGTGCCATTATGTAGCCCTCATTGTATGCAAATAGTTGCAAATATATAATAAAGACAGATTATTGTCCTTGTCTCTCTGTGTCTAAAAACATCGACCGGCATAAGAGCCAAACCGTCTCTTCCTTCTTTTTCAAACCACAGGCTCTTGAAAATAATTATTTACAGAGACGCTGGGTAGACAATAGGCAAACACACACAGAACCGGAACAAACTCATAAGCATAACATTGAAAGCACTTAAGATCATCTAGAAACTGTCCGTATTCTACATTTTAGTGTAGTTAAGCTGTAGTTTTGGTCTGATGAGATACCTGGCTTTAAAACTCTTATTAGAAACTTTGTGATATTATACCTCTTCATCAACATTTCTGCTGGATCTCTACTCTGATTACTATCTGAAAGCATTCCTTTAAGTTACTTGATGTCACCTACAGCCAACGTAACTGAAGGGAGCAGGAGGGTGGAGGATACATCTGTGGAAGGAACCAAGTCTTATTAATGGCGATTCATTTCCGGCTATGCTCAATGTTTTACTGCTGATAAGCGCCCATCCTTAAATGTGTGATGTGATGTGTTCCACCAGCCTCTGCAACATCTAACAAGCAAGGATTTGTTCACTAAGATTAGTGGCTCCAGACTTCCTCAGTTACCTCCGGGGTGTATCTAATCCAGCCATGTATTATTTATTTTATTTTTTTTAAATAAATGAGATATCCTTCTGAGATTTCATCCCCCACTCAGATACAGAGGTAAATGGAATTCCATTGTCTTCAAAACAAAATTTACATTTCATTTACAAATTTAAACAGCAATGTCTCTTTCCAGAAAACAGAGTCCCGGCTCCCCTGAATAATCAACAGGCTGTATTGTCAACAATTTTCATGGGCACTACTTTCCATCAAAGAAATAGATCCCATGAAAGCTGCTGAGAGTTGAAAATGGATGCAAATTCCTTTCACCTCCATTGTATTGGTATGGCAGCATACATCACACCTCAGCGCAAAAAAAAAAAAAAAAAAAGTAAAACTTTCTGCATGGCTAGATATCACTAGAGGCAATTTTATTGTCATTTATGTCCTTCTAGTTAACTGTCCTCCTCTCCTCTCTCTTACTCTGCCTCTCTCTGTTCGTTCTTCTCACTGTGCTGATGTCAGCAGTCCCATCCCCATGTGAAAAGGCCCTCTTTTTCTCACGCCTGGCTGCTTCACTAGCCTCAAGACCAGATTGTTCCTGGAAGGGAACAAACAGGCCCCTCTCTCACTGTCTTTCTTTCTTTCTCGTTCCCACTCTTACTAAGTAGAAAGCAGAACGGGTGGGTCGTGGGTAATTCATCATCTCACCCCAGTGAACCAAACACTAAATGTTAAATGCTAAATGTTAAGTTTGTAGGGCATGGCATGCACACGCGCACACACACACACACACGGGAAGCATATGGTCTGAATACTGCACGCAGGGATGTTTGTACGTTTGACTTATCAGCCCAAACTAACAAAGTCTCTCAGAGTCCAGCTTTTGACTGATGGGGGACGTTCACCTTCCAGGCTCAGGAATTCCAGCTATGGCCAACACAACTAAAACCCGCTCTAGGGCCATGACACAGCTGTGTGTGTGTGTGTGTGTGTGTGTGTGTGTGTGTGTGTGTGTGTGTGTGTGTGTGTGTGTGTGTGTGAGCGAGCGTAGCGGCGGAGACCCAAGAACACATCTAGTTATTGGTAGTTTGTTTGGTTCGAGGTGTGAGACATTTGTCTTGAATTTGTGGAGAATTTTAACGTTCTGGAAGTTTGTCAGTGATCACGTTCTGTTGGACTAAAGTTATAATCCTTGATTTACATGAGATTGTTCCTATATTTGATAACTTTGACACATGGGATTCAAAGGAAAACGATGCAGGCATATAATCCTCAGCCTAACTGTTCACTGTTTCCTCCCTTTACACAGTCTCAGAGCTGCATTAAGTTACCAATAATCCAGACCAAACATCCTACTGCCACTATTTCACATTAAAAGCATTCAGCTGGCGAAAACACAGGGTAGCTTTTATTGTGAGGCAGTCACAAGACACTCAATTTGTCAGTCACTGTGGTTTGCAATGACCACGATCTGTCTATAAAAGCCATCTACAAAATATGACAGTGGTCATTTTCTGCACGTTTTTGTCAGCGAATCATTTTTCGTTTTTGTAATGGAAGGAGAGTGAGCAGCGGCAGTGAGCTGTTAGACGAACAGATGCAGGCGGCCCGAGCAAGGTAACTTTACTGCAAATAGACACACAAGTTTCTTCTGTTTAATTTCTGCCAAAGAAGCTGATGAAAGTGTTTCTCCTCTAGTATTAAACCGTGCTTGCTGTTGCCACGGTACCCACACGTCGCCAAATCAACCAGGACTAAAATCTTAATTACAACTTTAATAATGTACTTAACAATTACTACTGTTTTGATAACCGAACATAGAAAGAAAACTGGAAAACAGAAGAACAGTCCATTCACTGTTCAGAGATGAGTGGATTAAAAAAAAAAAAAAAAAAAAAAACAACACACAAGTTAAATCTAATTTCAACATGTGTTGTGTTTATGGTAACATCAAAAGCAGAGGAGTTAAAAAAACAAAAAAACAAAAAACTCTTTAGTCTGAACAGTGCCTTGTAATTCTTCAAATATTAAAAGGTTGTGCCCCAGCATGAGGTCACTATTATTTTTCTTGGCCAGATAGACTGGGAGATTAAAGAGGGAGTTGAAAAGTTTATACTTGACCCAGTAAGTGAGTGCAGAGAGGAAAAAGAACTCAAGAGCAGAAAACACTGAACCGATTTTCATTTTTGCAGTAATGTCAGGGTGAGGACTGGGTTATTTCTGATGCATTATATCACCCTGGGGTCCTTCTTTCATTCCCATTTAGACAATCCATTTTCTCACCTTTATTTTTCAACAGAGCTTTCATATGTGGGAGGAAACATACTCTAAATGAGATATCGTTGGAAGGAAATATCAAGGCAGTCACAGATGAACATCCCATTAACCTGCAGACAGACATTGTTAAAAAGGTTTGGTTTACCACTGCCCCACTGATCGTTCAGGCTTGTGTGTGTTGTGGATCTGTTTGGAAAGGTCGCAAAGAAGACTTGGTGGATACCCAGTGAAAGCAATACATCTTGTGAGGAAGGTAACGGTGTAGACAGCAGAGAAGCTCTCTTCGGTACACTATGCATCAGTCTAATACAAGAGCAGCCCCGTTAACAGTTTTCCCATACGAACAGTGATATGGGCATTTCATTTTTTTTTTTTTTTTATAGCAGACTTGTTTCATATAGGAAGGATCAAACTGAGGGAAAGAAGGGCTGAGAGGTCTGCGGTTTACACTTGAAGCTGGTTGCCTTGACCAGATGCCTGTGTTACCTACCCACAGTTTGTTTTCATGGTAAAATGCGTCGAGCAGCTTGACAATGTAGCGATGGTCACATTTGGCCAGGATGTCGATCTCAACCATGTAGTCTTCCAACTCATCCTCGCATTTTGTCTCAATCACTTTGGCTGCAGCCAGAACTTCTGTCTCTTTGTTCCTGGCCTGAAAGACAGTGAAAGAGAACAATAAATTCAACTTGCATGAGTAACAGCAGGCCTCATGATGGATTTTTGCATTTTACTTCCTCCCTTTTAGGTCAACCTTTTAACAGCAAAGGTAACGAAACATCATTTTTTTCAGTTTAGCTAATACTATGAACTCAAGAGTTTCACTTCTCCAGAGAGAGCAATTTTTTTAATCCTTAAAACTTCAACATAAATTATAGATAAGAGGCAAGATACGGGGTGTGGCTGTGCGATATAACGGGGAAGAAAATGCATCACACTGTTACTAAACGTTTTTTGGAGTTATGTGGCAGACTAAAGGTGGAAAACATCAAAATCAAACCGACATAAATCTTTAAGCGAGACAGTAAATGAATGAAGACATCCAATGCTAAGATTTGATATCTCAACTCAGTCAATTCACAGTTTACCTTAAAGATAAATTTATTGTACTGCTTGCACTATGTGCTGGACCTTTCTATCCCAGCTATCACCCAAGGGAATCCAAAAGAAAAGAAACCCAGGTCAGCAATTAAAATGTTGACTAACTTTCATTCAGAGACAAAACAGGAAAGGAAGTTCCACACCCTCGCTGCACAACTAGGGAAATGGAGGAACCGTAAAACCCATTAAGTGTCAGTATGGCTAAACTAAGACGCACAGATAGATATAGAATCACAAGGAATTCTGAGCAATAAAGGGAGGCAAATGTAAACATGAGTAGATTGTTCAATGCCTTCCTGGAAAACATCAAAACACCAAAGCCATAGAGTGACTCAAAGTGATTACAAGGTGCCAAACACATGATGTTTATGTGTAAGAGACACAATGTTGTGAGGGCTGACTCATGGGCCACTATGGGTAAACACAACATTAAAGTGTGCCTGCAGTCAGAGCCACAGGATCACGGCCATAATTGTAAGAACACAACTGGAGACAAACCCAGACTTAAAATAGAGTCAAAAGCAGAGAGTTAAATGGAAGTGATTCATGTTGCACTATTGTTAAAAACCTCTAACAGCGTTGGATCAAATGAATTTACAGAAATCTACAAAATATATATACACACACCATAAATTTTTCACCAACAATTAAACTTCGTCACTACAGAAACAGAAGCTCAAAACACCTGAGGGATAATAAAGAAGGGCGTCCGAGATTAAGGTGAACATTACAGAGTGTGCGGGATTGAGAACATTTGTCTGGACGGTGATATGTCATGGTGAGAAACGGAGGAGATACACATGTGTGTATCTCTGTGTGCGTGTACGCGTGCATGTGTCGACCCAGTGACTTGCAGAAACGCGACAGACTAAACAGCCTGGTGGGGTCTGATGCCTCCATGCTTTGTGGGGGCTGTGGGAAAACATCTGAATAAACAGAACAGGCACACAGCAACACACACTCTTTGACTCATCTCGGTACACCCTGACTATGCGTGTGCCTTGTCAAACAGAGCTCCAGAGAAGCCCAACTTCCCCCGCCAGAGCAACCCACAGTCTGAGCCAACAGGACTTCTCCTACTGCCATCAAACCGTCGGTCAATTAGTTAACAAGCTTCGACAGTAAACACTGACACACCACAAACTTTCACTCCTCTGCTAACATCTGCTACTCGCTCCCGTCCTGGACCAACACTGTCAGGCTCAACAAACTCACTGTCTGGGGTCTTACTACTGATATACTGTAAATGCATTTGTATATATACACGTGTGGCTTTTTTCATGAAATAGTGTAGTTTTTGTCTTTATAATGCCTCCTACTTTTATCATAACGTACAGTGTAAGATTTAGACAATTAGCTGATAAATCCATTATTTGAATGAGAGAAAGTTAAAACTACAAAAAAACAGATTAAATCGATACTGAAAAAATGGCCGGCTTCAGAACTGTCTCAAGCTATTCAAAATGAACTTCCGCTCTCTGAGATGACCACAAAAGGAATTTTAGTTTGTACCTCACATTTGATGAAAGCAAAAGTACATGGCATTTAAATCACCAAAATAAGGCGAGTTGAATTACACCCGTCCCAGAACTGTGCCAATGTTCTGTCTGCTTCTTTTTCTACTTCCTCTCCTCATGTCTCACATTTACAAACCAACAAAATGATGGCTGACTTATATATGAACTAGGAGGAGTACTGCAGTGGTTAATGCATGTGTGGGATGACCTGTCTCCATTTTCCACTGGAACAGTGGCCTCACAGAAAACAGACATGAGGGACTCCCAGCACGTCAAAAAGAAGCTAAATGATTTGTCAGGTCAACATGGTTTCCTCACAAGTGTGTGCAGTTGTAAAAAAAACCCAAATCTTACATCATGAGGCAATTAACAGTATCACTTAGGCACAAATACACAGGTAAAAAAAAAAAAAGACTGCTTATACTTGCAATCTAGAGACTTTTTTTTGCGGTTTTGTAGTTTTAACTTGCCCAGAGCAAACCCCCTGACCCAGCTTCACAAGGGCATTCACGCACACAAAACACACACACACACACACACACACACACGCCCTTTGCATCTCAGGGGGAACAAGGCTGAGGAATGCGCCTTGGGAGACTGGACATAGACTGAATCTCGCACATCCATGTGGTGCCTTTCTGTGTGGTGCAGGGAATGTATTATTTCAGGGAGGGTCCCCTCAAGTATAGTATGCAAACGTGTCTTTATAAGTGTGCACCTTACCAACTGTATAAACTGCACAACGACGAAATGACACTGAAACGCCTCATTGCGTCTCACATGGGACTACCCGACTTTCTGCAGGTTGACATGACATCAATGCACAAGTGTGTGTGGATGTTTGTGCATGTTTCAGTATGTAAACACAAGAGAGAGACAAGGAAATAACTGTAGGAGGAGGCATCATCCCATCCTTTGTCGTGCTTTTTAATCTCAACCACCTCAACAACGCCAGCAGCAGCCTCTCCAATCAAACACGAATTCCTGTCCGACGGACGTCTTTACTTACAATCTGCTGAGTCAGCTTAGCGGTAACTAATGTTCATTTCTCTTCCACGCTTTCTGCCATTGTTGTTGGTTGCATAGAGTCTGCAGCTCACCTTACTTTACATCCCGGTATATTATCACTGTTCTATCACGCTTTATGCGCTTATATCATCGTGCAGATATATGGTGTTAATTTCTGCACAGCCAAAAGGTCCAAAGGGATACTGGATACGCAGGACAGTGATTACGTGTAGATAAAATTTGTATACAAGCGCTCCTCTAATTTTGCATCTTTACATTGAGTGAATAGACCAATACTAAAAATTTTTTTTACTAGTAAACATTATATCTCATTCAACAATAGCCATATTTTAACAACATATCAAAGGGATATTGTGTTTTTGTGCCCGTAACATAATAGAATGCTGCAATTTTGGCACAATTTGCTGTAAATTTGGGACTTTCAACAGCTCTGACTGCTATACAACAATGTGAGTTATAGAGCAAATGAGTGGTTGACACATTTTGTTACCTGCTGGGCCAGACGGCACCTACATCATTCTTACCCTGTTTACATGTTAGAAAATCAAATGACAAGAAGACATAAGAAAAGGAAAAAAAAACCAAACAAACAAAACACAGCGACGCCAGATGTCAGAGTTCTAAGAAAAAAATACTGTAAATTATTACAAAGATAACATTGCAGAACCACGGGAGTGAGTGTGTAGGACTACAGTTAACTGCATACTGTAGCTGCTGTAGCCGTCCCAAGAGAAAACAACGCTGCACTGTTTCTAACCCAGTGACTCTTCACTCTCTCCAACTCTCCTCCAGAGGAAAGCAACAGTCTTCGGCTTTGTTTGGTTCTGGTTTCCATGGAGAGCAGAAGGAGTCTCCCTTGATTTTTTTTTTTTCCCCCCCTTGTTCCTTTGTGACTTGGCTTTCATGTGGGTTAAGTGCAAAAGGATTACCT
Organism: Xiphias gladius; assembly: GCF_016859285.1. Taxonomy (NCBI): domain Eukaryota; kingdom Metazoa; phylum Chordata; class Actinopteri; order Istiophoriformes; family Xiphiidae; genus Xiphias; species Xiphias gladius. The sequence continues at coordinate 12,005,459 of NC_053416.1, forward strand.
GAAGGGCCCACTGACATTGTATCGTATGTTTCACGCATCGTGAGCTTCTCACATCTTATTAGACTACATAGACTGTGACACAGATCACCTACAGGCTATTACAGCAGAATCCTAGAGACTCTGAAATAAGAAAAATTATCTTGCAGTGTGAAAGGAGGACATACTTAATGTCTAAATAAACACAATGGAGACACAAATGAAGATTATACTTATTGTGCCCATCAGTGCCTTCCAAATCCCTTGACAACCCAAATTCTCATGACTGTAAAACAATATCCAAAATAAACAATCTGTATGCCTCTCTATCCAACTTTGTTTGTTTTTTTTTTTAAAACAACTTGCGTCTTGTTTTTCCTGTCTTTAATCCTTTTTCTGTACCATATGTATGTTTCTTTACCACCCTGCCTCTTTCATTGTCTGCCACGCTGTACATCTTTTGTCCCCCTCCCCTAATTTGCCTGTCATCCCTGCCCGTATTTCTCTCCCCATCTGTCATGAATATTTATCCATCTGTTTTCCGTAACTGGCTGTGTGAAGGTCACAGTCCGTTACTGAGAAGTGCATCGGCTGCTGCTCAACAAAAGATTTAAAAAGGGAAAGCTGTAAAAGCATAACCTACCGACCAAGTTACCACACACACTCACACACACACGCACACACACACGCACACGCACAGGTTGTACTGGTAGACTAAGTAAACACACAAGGCACACTCCCAGCCAGTTGTGTATCATCATTTAGTATTCAGATTAATATAGTCTTTTCAAAATGAATCGGGCTCAGAATTATAATGTTTAACGCTGTGTCTGTGTTGACTGAGGTATTAATGATTACTGTGTTTGTGTGGGATTCAAGGCAGACTACTGGATCAGACTCAAAATGGGGGGAAAGCCGGCAGTGAGTTGTGACATCAAGACTAAAAAACATTTTAAAAATTATTTCATAACACAGTCAGGGAGTCACTGTCCATTTAAACTTTCAGCTGAAAGGAACAAAGAATAATCAATCATAGTGTCAATGGACCACATGACCTCATGTAACTGATAACACTCAGAGGACTTTCTCTTGGGTCATTCACCCCCAGGCTGAATGAACATCCCACATGCTGACATGTATTTTCAAAAGCTTGCATACTGCGTCATTGCCTCTACAAACGTACACAACTGCCTTCAGGGGAATGTGTGCATGTTAGACCTTTGCCCCATCATAAACCTGTAAAACTTTGAATAGAAATGTGGTTCTCAACTCACACATATTTGCAGCGGCTATTAAAAGAAAAAAAAAGAAAAAAAACTTCTCCCCTGTCAGCCGACGCCTGTTGAAGTGATGATCTCTTCTTTCAGATGAATAAAGTGCACAAGCAAAGCGTGTTAAAACAGCTACATGTAGGCTGTTCATTTGTCTTACAGCCAAGGTTGGACAAAGTTTCTAAAACGTTATTTTTATTACATGATTGTGTCAGAAAAAAAATGTCAAAAGTGCAGAAAGCTATCAAAAACTGATTTCTTTGTCAAGATATCAAAACAACAGTGAAGATAAGCATGCTTAAACAAAATAAACCACCTTTCTGAAGGCTCAATTTTGTTTTAACATAAATATATAAATATATGAAACATGGGAAAAACATTAAAGAAGTGTGACTTTTTATATGATGAAACCATATTAAGGCGGAATACTATATTGAGGTTGTGAGAAGAAGTACCGGAGATGTATACTTTAATTTGCATGCAGTCAGTTAATATTAAACACCATTAACAACCTAATCAGTGGTTGCGGCTCAAGGTTGTATTTGTCAGTGTAATCAAACTAAGGAGTTAAGTAAACCAATTATCTTGGTTTACTTACTACTGTTGAGTGAAGTGAAGGAAAAGCTGTTTCAAGATACCATTTTGATCGGAGATGTGAACGTAAAAGCTTAAACCTCTTATAGCCAACCCCGGGCCTGAACTTATGCACCGACAGAAGTGGGTGTGAAGCGTATCGCAGAGCAAGTCTCAAGCTTTACACCCCTCACTGAAGAAATGGGTATTTTCAGGATGTGAAACTTTTGATCAGCATTGCAAAATGTACCACATTCAAAGCCTTGAAGTGAACACAAGTCGCAAGAGCAAAGCAGGTCAGTGAGGCAGGAAATCATAACATAGCACAAAGAGCCCTGAAAGAATATAACCCACACCCACACCTCTTTCTTCAATCATTCGTACTCATGCTAGGTCTTGTATATTATTTTGAAAGCATGAATCTCATGACAAATGAGACACAATTCCCGACTGCACCCTACCCAATTTAAGTAAGAGCAGATTTGGTGGTTTACACACTCATATTTAGAGAGTGCTGCAAAAAGCAAGCTCAGACAGGTACTGCAAGATGGCATATCATTCAGTGTAACTATCTCAAACTTATCTGAAATAACTTCAAGTGAATTGCAAGGTTACAATGTGCCTCATTGTTCAATGTAAAAGGACAGGAAGTCCAAGAAAAAAAAGAAAAAAGTGACACAAAGAAGTCCAAACAAAATACACAAATCTCTGAAGGTAAGCAGAGGTACATGGCAACTGAAAAGGTGTAATCCTGCTTCTTGCATTGATCATAAAGTCGTCTGAGACTGGACTCTACTAGACTTTGCCCACCAGCTTGTCACAGGTTTATAACTAGCAGCAGTGTGCGGATGTAGAAACACAGAAGCAGCTTTCTGCAAGTGCCACTGACAATGTCATCGCAAGAATGAGGGGGACTCCCGGCACGCTGAGCCCACGCCCACCCAGCAGGCCTCTTATCAGTCACTGCGCACCCAGCTGCCCCCTGAGATTAGACCCCGAAAACCCCACATGACGATGGTCTCACTGAAAGCACTTCAACATATGTCTTTGTGGCGATGTCATATTCTAAATTAAAACGATAGTAATTCACACCAACCTGTGACCCCCTTCCCTTTACTAATGATACCCATTGTGTTTGGCTTTCGCTAAACTGAAGAGGATAATCACGTTTGGAGCGATTTTTCCATAAGCCTTTCTCTCGTTCCACCATCTGTCACTGTGCACAACACTTGACCTATTTTGTGCCATAAAACAATCCAGGTTTCCCAAAAACATCTGGCCTGGTAAATGTGCATAAATAGATTTTTTTTTTAAAAACAGAAAACAAATACTGGTTCCAAAATGGTCCCTAGGATTATGCCCTTTCTAAATTGGACCCTGGGACAATTAGACCTGTGTCTGGTGGCATTGACTGAAAGTCAATCGGACCGATTTAGTCCAACCTGATAATTCCTGGACCATAATAATGCTATCACAAAAAAATGTGCCCTGAACACATTGCTGTACGGTGCATCTAAACCACTGTTCTTTTTACAACCCTGTATCAAACGTCTGTTTTCACTTGCCAACTAATTTCTCTTTTCTCTTCACAACGCCACAATAAATCATAAACCAAAGGAAACTGTAAAGTTAAATTGTTTTCCTTTTTTTTTTTTAATTGTGCACATATGCCTCAACGTTGTTCATGAGGTGTCTCATTTTAACTTAAATTGTTTTTTAAACACTCGAGCATGTGGGTAACCAAACAGGCACTTCCTCTACCGCAGTTAAAGTCCAGGTTTAGAGCAAAGTCTTTTACACTGCAGACCAACAGGGGTCAGATCCAGTGCAATGGGAATTTGACGGAGCGTTACCTCGCAGCCTGCACGCGTCTACGGAAACATTTTACTAGCAGCAGCAGGGCAATGTGCTCAGCGGCACGTGGCTCATTAATAAGTGAGGGGAACCATACAACTCCTCCGTTTCCATGTTACAGTTGCAGCCACACGCCTTCACACAAACGTACCCAAAATTCTTTGCAACAAGTGCAAGCATGTATAGACAGATGAAACAAAGAAAACATCCTATGACGGACTGGATGGACAGGAAGTGAGACATTCGCCTGTCATGACTCAGAGTACGACAAAGATTTAAGGGGTTATGCTGAGGATAGGAACCCTACTGGGAAACGGAAAGGTCTCAGGTGAATTTTAAGAATCACCAAAGTATTGTGTTATTAAAGTACATTATTTGAGGGGGGGGGGTTCACAACATTGTACAACATTTTTGGCAGTATGTTAAGGACTTACAACACAGACCAAAAGGGAATCAAACATGACAAATGTGATTAAATCAAACTGCAATCTAAATCTGATTGCAGTTGCACCAGCAGCACATCAAAAAAAACACCAACTTAGCTGTCAATCCCTTGTTCTCTTGAATCCAAACTCCAGCAGGCTCTAGTAAAGTTAAAAAGTTGCTTGACCATTTCTTTGGGGTCAGAGCTCAAAATCAGTGAGTTCTTTGTATTAAAAACCAGGTGAAGCTACACTTCTCAAATTTACATCCTCTCCTGAATCAATCATGGAATATCAGCGTATACCAAAAAACTGCAGACAATGCAGGGTTAGAAACACCATCTTCATGTCCTTTCTGTTTAACTACTGGTGGACAGTACGGTAACCTTACGACACGGAAAACTCGAGATGTAAACAGCAGCTTTGCAGGCACATTTAAAAATGAATGCTCTGCATTTACTTTGTTTATTTGGTTGAATTATGAGCTAAGGTTTCTGGTTAAAAACATGTGTACCAAGTTTTTTTTTTTTTTAGTTAATTGACCATCATATCATGCATCAATTGCATTGAATTAACTTCTTATCTGAATTCTTAATGAATAATCAAACCAAGAAGCAATCTGTGCTTAATTAAGAGCCAAAACTATGCCCAACAAACAATTTAAGTCTTGGAGAAGTTGGAATTTAAGTTAGAAGTCTTGAGGACGTGAACATTTCATGCAGTAGACCAACAGCTCTTTACCTTTTTGGCATGTGACCCTTTAAAAAAAAAGAAAAAAAGAAACAAGGTCCACCAGTTTCACCAAAAAGCAAGTTCACTTTTACAAGAATACATTTAAGAGGCCTGAATAGACAAAACTACGCAGCATTTTGCAAAAAAAAAAAAAAAAAAAGGCAATGATCAGATAAGTTTAAAAAAAATTAACTTAGTTTTGTAAAGCAGTTCTTGGTCCTGTCTTGTTAATGATTTGATCTTGGACCCCTCTTCTGACTATCAACAACAGAAAAGTACAGTTGTACCTACAGCACAAGACTCTGGAAATACAGCAGAACTTATCTGATAACTGAGGGATTATATTGCATTTTATGAGATCCTGCTTTCACAGTGTTCCTGCAATATAAACACACACGGCTTGATTAGTCTTTAGCACTCCCCTTAAGCGACAAAGTGACTGCGTATTCTTCCAGTGGGTGACATTAACCTTTAGAGTGTCGGCGTGAGAGGAGAAAACTGTACCCTCAACAAACACTACACAACTAAAAAGGGCTGTGTTTAGTCTCGGAGACAGATGCTGGAAACAAAAGAAGCCGCCTGCGCTGGGGTTCCATGCCACATGCAAATGACAGGAATTTTTTCCTTTAATGAAGAGCCACTCGGTATTGGCGGCTGTCACGCATCCGACACCAGCTTTTTATTAGCGAATTTCACTTGTAACAGAGATACTGCGCCTCCTCCCTTCGTGCCTGCTCTTTCAAAGAGGAAAAACATGCGCATGAGGCCTTTGCCTCCCGCACACGAGCTGATTTTTCTGAGTTTTGGGAGCCGTGAGTGGAAGCTGTCCCCTGATGCAGTCCCACAATTTCCTCTCTTGGCTATCATCCGCTCCCACTCTGCCTCCCTCCTCTCCATCTGACAGCGGCAGGTGTAGAGCTGTCCCCCTCCAACCCACTCCATGAAAGGAAACAGAAGCCGAAGCATAGGCTTGACATTTGTGTACGAAAGGGCAAACATAGTGAGGAAACATTACATTTCAGAAAGCTTGCCAATGATTTAAGTGGAATGATTTTCCAACACAGGAATAAACAACAAGCCATCTGTGACTTTTAGTTTGGCTTTAGTTTGAACAGTTTTGGAGCCGAGTATGTTCCTCAGCACTGTAAAATTCTGTGCGTTTAGGTTTACAGACTGACTCTTAAGCGCCCTTGTGTTCAGTCAGTCCCTCAGCAAACTGAAAGCGTTGTTTGTTTTCATGGTATACTGGTAACTTCACTAGTGTTTTATCTTCTCCGTTGTTGTCTATCTACAGGACGCCTCACGTGTTCGCTCCGCTCAAGAGTCACATTAAAAGGACAACTTACAGAATGTTTAATTCAGACCTCTTGCTACATAAGCTAGAACTTAACAGTATTCTTTTCATTTCGTTGCAGACGAGTCACCCTTCCACTGAAATGCTTAAATACAATTTGGGATAATAGGGAGGCTGGTGTGAATGCCTCTTACTTTCCCATTTATTAGTTATTTTCTTCTCTAACTGTGAGTTATGAACTGTCCGGGAAAAACGAAATACCTAAATAAGTCGGAGTTCTCTAAAAAGACTGCATTTTCTGTTCAATTCAGACCTCTGCTAAGGCATCACTTCTTCCACTGAGGCCCCCGATGTGTCAAAGGCCTGCACTGTGCTGCACTGGGCAGTGCAGACACAGAGGGCCTGTGCCATGCTTCAGTGGGGACTAGCCAGTGTACAGATCCAGATTAAATAACTCCTCTGAGCCAAAAGTGCTGCTGCTGCTGCTGCTGCTGAGGTTTGGGACGAAGGAACGGACAGAACTAATGAAGGGTGCCCTTTCACCGTCCCCGTGGCTGGCTGCACGTTGGATCACAGCAAGGACTGGGGGAGGGAGGGGTGGTCGGGAAGGTGATTAAAGATTTTTCTAAACCGTCTTTACTGCAGATGTTTGCAGAAGATCCGCAGAGAAGCGAGTGGGCTCTTTTACATGTATCCTCAGTAGAACGACTGAAAATTCTGAAAAGCTGAGTGAGGAAATTACAAGTCGCAGGAGGAAGTGAACAGGTAACCTCCTTCATCCACCGATAGTGCTGGATCAAGCAAAACTCTACTGTGATGCCCAAAGTTAAAGTATGGAGACTACCCCAGTTGGTTTTGCAGCAGGACTCTGGACCCGCAACATATTTGGGATGTGAGTCATAATCTCGGCAAACCTGGGACGGTGAAGCATCCACAGGTGATGGCAAATTAGTTCACACCCTAGGGAATGTAGTCGACGTTCTAAGGAAGAGGAGCTGACAAGACGTGTGCATCAAAATAATGACAGAAGCCCTGACTTAAAGGGAAATTGACGCATGCACTGTATAATTTACCTCACTGTATAATCTTTCATCTCTGAGTAACACGGACAAAGCAGTAGTAGAAAAACAAAATCTTTATGGGAGGATATGAGAGTGACTTTGAAATTGGGAAGAGATGAAAGAGCAACATTTTAAAGTTTTACGTATTTTTAGAAGCCTTCTAACACAATGAAATGTTACCGAGCGGACAGCCACCAGGTGAGCAACCTGCCAATACAGTTTAAGAGCATACAGGACCGTAAACAAAATTGTGTCACTACACTAGTATGGTCACCCTGCAGGTGATTCGCGTCTCTAAAAATCACACTCACCTTGTAGACCTTTCCGAACGCACCGTCGCCCAGTTCGCCGATAATTTCCCATATGTCATTAGGATTGATGTCCCGGTGGACGTGCTCGTACTGCTTGACTTTCTTTTTGATGTCGAGGGTGGGCAGACGAAGTATTCTGCTGAATCTAGCGAGTGCCATTACTTGCAGCGCAGCAGCATTCAACTCGGAAAATAAAATAAAACCCTACAAAAGGCTCGGGTCTCTACACAAAGAGCATTACGCACGCGGAGACGCGCGGTCGGACGAAAACACCTATCCAGCCAATTTCTGGAGAAAAAGGAGAACTGGGCTAGATCAAAGAGGTTACTCTACTCCGTCCATTCGTGGGCTGCGGGGGCAGATGTGTCGGCGCTGAAGTTGAAACATGTTCTGATCCCATTCACAGGCTGCGGTCGGTCCCGGACGCGCGCTCCCCACCTGCCGCTGGTGATACGACGTAGCAGCCGAGGCAACTTGTTGCTTCAAGCCGTGCCCGACAAAAAAAAAAAAAAAAAAGCCCCACCTCGTTACTCAACTGCCCTCCCAACTGCCGTCATGGAAATGTAGTTTCTTTGAAGGAACAAGCAGTGGACACTATAACACTTGTGAGGTTGAAAGGACTTCATGTCCGGGTTGGTGCAGGGGCATGTCCTCGGACAGTGGCGGTGTCTCCCGCAGCTCGAACAGCTGGGAAATTAAAAACAAAACCAAACAAAAACCAGACAAAAAGGGAACTGTGGGACCCCTGCGGGATGCATTTACTGACGCCGCGACTCTCATTTACTGCTCTCTCACAGTCCCGCTGCATCACTGTACTGTCTGAAGCTACCGGTGATGGCTTGACTCTTTATTCTCGACCGAAACAGGCGAGACTCGCACCTTGGCTGGGGTTCCTCACGGTTTCGGTTTGTTGTTACATTGGAAACGTCAACGCCGGGCTTCCCACCCCGGTTGTCGCCCGTGCGCGCGCTGCTCTAGCGCCCCCCGGCGGCCCATTCGGCTCCGCGGAGCGGCGCCAGTTCGGCGCGACGGGATGGGCGAACCGCGGAGGCGGGCAGGTAGGCAACTGCGGGGTGAATGCGCTGCTGGCACTGAGGATGATCCGCCGGCAGTCGGCCAGCCCGACTGGGAGAAAAGCAATTGGCGGGATTTTCGATAGTCGCAACCTTTGGGAGGAGGACGAAACAGCCACTTTGAAGATGTCTGCTTGGACTAACGGGAAATCGTGAAAATAAATCATTAGTTGTAGTCCTATATTATTATCACAAACGCTTACTGACACAGTTAATTGTGTGTTTGAGTTGGTCGAATACTTTCATTCGGCGTGTATTTTTTTTTTCCTGGTTAAATAAAGGATTAACTAACTCTGAGATCTCTGTGAAAAACTGGACTTTGTGGTTGTACGATGTGTCCTCTGTCCTTCGGCGTTCATGGCCCAGTGATCCTTGAGAGATCAGAACTTCCACAGGAATGTTCACCCCACTGCTGGCACATTTTAATGTGCACTGGTGACCCTTAGGTATGCTGCTGTGACCTTGTGCAACACCAGCGTGTGTCTGGCATCGTAGCAGCCTTTTCGCCCTCGAGCTGTCCATCTCAGGATCTTTTCAAATGCCATCTTGACCAATGTCATGACTTATCACTCAGCAGAGGCATTTAAGTATAAAATAATCAGTCTGTGAGGAAACCTCTTCTGTTGTACTGTATTCGTATATTCACATTCTCTCCCTTGACCCACTTGACGGTTTCAACACCCCAAAAAAAAGTCAAAGAATCAGGAACAGAATGAAAAAAGCAAAGAGATTTTTGAACGACACACCTGATGTAACTGTCACTTGTGCTATCAACCTCAGATGGACCCAGGCTTGGTGAAGGTTTTTTGAAGGTCGTATAAAGTCTGAGAAGTCAGATTCTGAAGAGTGACTGAGCCACTGTTCGATGCGCAAATGGTTGTTGCCATTAAAATGAAACTCAGATCTCATTACTATTGATATACGATTTAACACAATAACAGACACATATGTATGAAGGATGTAACCACTGGCGATTTTGAAAAATATAAGGCAGTGAGCTTCAGGTAACATTTTCCCCTCAGAATGTGTAAAGCATTTCAGAATGAAAACTCATTGACCTTCATTTACCATCTGGTATGCATGAGTGATTTTTTTCTGCCGGAAGAAAAAACAATTAACTGCGATTACCAACATTGTACAGGAAGACTGGTGGCAGTGGGGTAATGTAATGCTTCGCTTTCTCATCAGTTAGCCACTGAGCTGTTTAAATGGGTTGGAACACGTCATTTTCCATGTTGTGTTTCGATAGCATCCTGTTTCAGGCCGTTTTTCACTTTAATGAGAGATGGTTTATCGTGTTTTTTTCAATTTTAGGGTATATGAGCATTGTCATCGTGGTTGTCCAAACTTAATGCACAGCCACCCGCTTTGATAAACATTCTCTAAGGAATCTTCTGCCCTCTCGATTCACTGTGGAAGAGAGATGTGATCGCATCTCCCGTAAATCTCCAAAGCACAAGTAACCTGCAGTAAAGAGACGTGTTCATACAAGTCCATTCAAGCCCATAGAGGTTTCTACTAATCCCATCACAGTAATAAATTGTCATCATTATATGTATATCTGTGTTTACGTTGTACAGTTCCTGTGACTACAAAACTGTCCAACTCAGTTTGAAAGCCCCAGAATGTTAATTTGAAGCACCTTCTCTCCCCCTTCACTAATTTTGATCCATTTACACAATAACAGACGAGTGAAACTGTGATAACCATGATTCAGTGCAGTGGCCTATATTTGACATAAATTGCATTTCTACTTCACAGGAAGAAGGAGCGAGAGATGTGGATGACATTCAACAAAGAACCAAGTCCAAAGTCCAAAATATGGATCCGCTAGCTCTTTTGTATAGCGATTGCTTTTACTCCATCATCATAATAAAAGAGAATAACAAAAGGAAATTTAATATAGTTTATTACATGAAATTTTTCCTCAGTCAGAAAGATGTGATGATCAGTGGCAATAACCCCCATTATATTCAGAAAACAGATGATTAATCTGTTATCTTTTTTTAGTTTACCCACCGTTACCACAGATTCCGACATCAGTCGTTTGTGTCTTTCAGCCATTGCAGACGCTTGCAGACTGTATGTAAGGACTGTATTGCCGTCGCTCCTTTCTGCTTTAGCTGATGGTAATGTTTTGATTTCAGGCTCCAGTACGCTAGTGCTCCAGCGCAGCACAGTCATAGATCGTGAACACCGAGTCCTATAAAAAAGAAAGTGGAGTTGTAAAAAAAAAAAATTTAAAAAAATGTTGTAAGCAGCTCAAGTTCAGGTGCCTTCATATGAAATACATTGTTATTTGGGTTGAAACTGCAGGTACAAATAAAAACCCTCAGCAGAAAATCTCCCAGTCTATAATTGGCCTTAACTGGAGATCAACCTTTGTCTGTTGTTGAAGTTTACCAAAATGACCATAATGAAACTGAGTGAACTCTTAACTCTTTGTCGAGACACGATGACCTGGTCTGCACAGCCAGGTCCTGTCAGTCTATTATAGGACACCAACCACAGACCCAGATGTGCCTGACATCACAGTTCAGGGGAGCAGAATCACACATCCACTGAATGTTTTTTTTTTTTTTATATATATATATAATCTGCATCATAAACCGTGTTCAATCCCGTGAAATGACTCACTGAGTGACCCATTAAACAACAGTCAGTTTGAGTGCATCTCTTCTGAGTTAGTCCTTTTCCCAATTTCTCTTTCCTCTTGGGCTGCTTCTGTTTCAAGTTTGGCTACCTGGAAATAGAGATAGGTTTACTTATAGGTGACTTTAAAATACGAATGAATCAACTGATGAACAGTTCTTTGATTGAGCTAAGAATCCATAATGGGAAGTTAGATGCAGACTCTGTATACAGTAGACTACATAAGCCTCAGTGCTAGATTACAGCTGTTTTTTTTTTCATGCAAATGTGACAATAAACAATCTGTAGCTCAGTTTGTGAATGAAAACAACTTGTAAGGATCGAGCAGAAAGTTGGTTACGATGTTGAATCTCGGATGATGTTAATGTACTGTACAACAGAGGAGGCAGGCTATGAGGCGATGTAACTACTATGTCAATAAAAAAATGACAGGAAGATTTAGAGCAATGGCCACGGAAAGTCAAAGACGGAGAAGATGGAGATCCCGGCATGAGACAGAGTACACATCTTAGCTTTATTTCATCACAAAGGACAGACTGTAAAAGGCACTTTGTTTCGTTAAAAACAGTAGTGATCCATCGAAATGAAAACGAATGGACTGTATTTAATCATTAGACCCTTGCGATGAATTCGGACATGAAGATTTCAAAGATTTGTTATTCTGTTGGACTTCAAGATTGTTTTGAAGATACAGAGAAATCATTTTTTAAGATTTTATCGATAGTCCAGTCCATTGATAACTATATTACATTAATTAATCTTTAACATATTTATTTTGAGACACTGGTAGTCTCTCCAATGCACAAATGAGACAATGCATATAAAGCCTGAGTTGCACCTCCCTTTGTCCCCCACCAAATTTAATTCAACTGAATTGCTTTATGGCACCAATCAGTACATTTCTGTTATACAATTTGAATCTGATTGTGTTACACTTATTTAGACAGTTTGTCTTTTCTTACCCCATGACACTGCCCTGACATGATGATGAAGAGCTGCCTCGGAGTGACACCCAGCTTCCTCACTTCTCCGTCGCGGGCCTCCCACTAGGGAGATGTAGGTCCTCATTTAGTCCATCACACCACCGTTCTGCCGGCACGAGTAACAATTAGTGTCCCTTTGCGTGATTTACAGAAGCTGAGGTTTGCAGTCAAAATGCCACAGATGTTAGTGTTGAAAATGTTATGACAGCCAGATTACTCAAAACAGTGTGAAACAACAACTATGAACAAACAACTACTGATTTCTGTCCAAAGAGTTTACCACTGAGAAGGCATAAATGAGTAATTTAGCTGAGGAAGGGAGGAATATCCTGCATGGTATGTTCCGCATTTATCAAACTGCTAAAAGTAAATTTTGGACTTAAGTGAAGGATCAAAGTAAAAATCCTTCACTTTCACTCCAACAAGGGATCTTGGGATTGATCTGGGATTGATTTGATTTACAATCACTCACTAAAGAGCTTCATTGTCTGCACTTGTCAATGTGATACTAAATTCTCCTTATTACATGATTTCTTGTTGCTATCTAAGCTGTCTACCAACAGCATAATGTCTTGCAGCAGATATTTCCATTTCAGTCAATTTCCTATTATTTCATCCCTATTTACATATTTATACATTATAATTATAGGATAAAGGGTTTTTTTAAATAATGTACACTAGGGCATATGGTAGGGCCAGTTTATATCTCTAATTGACTATTCTTTCTCTGAGCATGTATATGATCAGTGATGTGATCACTGGACAGTTGCTCTTAAAAGTTACTTTTGCACTTGGCCGTAAGTAGGAGTAAGTCACTTTATAACTGTGTCTTATTGCTCACACTCAGCTAAGAACTTTTTTTTACTCTTAAGTTGGTACTTTAGAGCATTATTAAATGTAATTCTTAGAAGTTTGATGAATATGGGCGAAGTGTACGGTGGAAGAAGTAGTCGGATCTTTAACTTGAGTTAAAGTTAAAGTAGCACAGTGTAGAAATACTCCGTTACAAGTAAAAGATATCCGTATACTTGCATTATTGTGTACTTCACATTAATGATGCAGCAGGTCACGGTGGGGCTAGTTACTTTATATACTGCCGGGTTGTGAATCACCCCCTGAGCATCAATAAAATCTCATCTTGACCTATAAGAATTCATCATAATTTAGCTGTTGATTACGTTTTGTATTATCGGTCTGAATCTGCAAAGTAACTAGTAACTAAAGATATTTAAAAAAATAGTAGTGGAATAAAAAGTACAATATTTGTCTCTTAATCGTAGTGGAGTAGACGTAGAATTTTAATGGAAATACTCGAGTAAAGTACATGTACCTCAAAATTGTAATTACATCACTTGAGTAGAAGTACTTAGTTACTTTCCAGGTGGGCAGAGTTGTTTCTATGCATTTCATCTTGTAGTATCAATGACATATTATCTACAAGCCTACTTACTTGCTGTAGGATTATTTAAAAAAACATGACATTGACTTAAGTTTACTGGAACAGCCTGGAGAGTCTCAAGAGCCCAACTCAAATAGACAGCACCTTTGGAATGAACTGGATGCATGTTTTTAGCGTATTGTATTTTTATATTCTTCCATACAGTACAAGTTATTTGTAGCTCTATCGATTTTAATGTAAAAACATAAATAGTTTACTACTAATGAAATGTGCTACTGTATATAAATAAACCGCCTTGCCTTGAACAATCCAGACCGTCCTGAGACCAAAAAGTGACCAGATAATTTCAGCGTTAGACTCAAATTGCCACTGAAGGTATTTCGACCAGTATTGCATCGGTGCAGGTGTGCTGCCATTGTGAATTGCTATCACTTCAGTCTCATCTTTACAGCAAACACAATGTCAAATTTTTATATGATTCCATGAGTACTGAAAAATATAAGAAAGCAAAACACAGCCATTAACGAGAAATTTGCTCCGACAAAGAGTTGATGTGAGCATTAACCACAGGCTACCAAACGTGTTATATTTCATTACATATTCATACTTGGATTAAATATCAAATTTGTCCTGACAATCTTAATTTTATCATACAGGTGGGTTTATGAATCCCAGAGCACATGCACAAGTAATGTTTAATGTCTTTAATATTATAAAGAATTTCTGCAGTAAAGCTACATTTATTGTCTGCAGAAAGATAAAGAAATTAAACCTCAAGTATGCAACATGTCTCCTGAAATTATGTGCATTTTGAATAGAAATAACACCTTCCCCCTACATATTTTCACTATAATTAATCATGTTTGCATGGGAGAGGAGGGTGGTGTTTTACTGCTAATACTTAGACTGGAACATTTATCATAAATGTGAGATTTACTGTAAATCCTATTCCGAGAAGACTCCTCTGTATACGTGCTGGCTGCTGTCATATTGTTGTCTTTTTTTCCATCCACTAGATGGGGGTAATTTACAAGACTTTGACTCTTGGCGTCTCCCTTTACCACTCTCAAAGTCCAGCTTCCTGGCACATGCTGAGGCCTCCCGCATCTTAAGCAGCTTCACCCGGTCTCTGTCCGGGTGTGATATGATGCTGTCATCACTCATCTCATCTGAAAGAGCGGCACGCCTCCCGATGCTGCCAGACGCCCGATCGGGGATCGTTCTTGTTTTGAGTGATGCTCGTTAAATCTTGTAGCGTGCTGAGAGTTGGAAGTCCGCCCCCCCCCGTATGAAGATGGATGGCCTGCACTGAGAGCGTGTTGGCATGACGGAGAGGCATAAAGAGGAAGAAAATGTGCAGTGTGCACTACAAGCATATCTCTGCTCCCAAAGTCCCACCACTCAGCCAGTCTCCTCTTGACCTTGGCCCTCCTCACGGGACACAGGTGACCTGACAGTCTTTATAATGGATGGACGTGTTTTACCGTTAGTAGTTAATGGCTGTGGAAGTTTAAGCATGACAAAGACTGGACCGCAGAAATCTTCCCGAAAGGCAGCAAATTCTAATGCAGTAAACAAGTATTCTGGTTTTAAAGCCCTGGATGTTCACTGCATATAAATCATAGAGCTGACATACCCACTATGAAGTCACATATTTTTTCAATTTCTGGGGAACAACTGAATCTGTGCAAGTCATGCTGCCAAATTTGAGTTCCAACTGCCGTGAAAGTTTATCAGTATTACTACGTAAGTGGTCTTACGTTTAAGGTTTACTACATTATTTTAATTGTGGCATGCTATCTTATGATGTTATGCGGACCTTTATAAGATGTTAAGCAAAGTAAATTTGGACTACAGTCACTATGCACTGACTCGCTTTCTGTCAGGAGAAAAACTGGACAAGACGCAACAAGCGCATGTTTTTACTAGGATTTCTTTTCTTTCTTATTACTACAACAAAATTGCTTTTTTTCCCCAGCCGCTTCAGTGATTGATGTGGAATTCAAAGAAATGTAAGTGCATTTTGCTACTAAACGCACCTACTGAGGCAACTTTTCTTTAACACCACCATTAATCAAAATTCTATTCAGCCCTTGGAGATGAGTTATGGTCACTTTGTGCTGTGGGAAGGTAAAATATAGGCTGTGCCTGAATTCACCTCCTTTCTTCACTCTCTCACTAGGAGTAAACTGAGCAGTAAATTGAGATTTCAGACACTCATAAATCATTGTCATTTTGTGTTTTCACTGACGGGTGTGGAGCATTTTATGACACGCTGCGTTCATAGTATAAAGAAGCACAACATAAATGTTTTAATCTATTCTATAAAATGCGACACCGTTTTGGGATTGTTGGCCTTAAGTAGTGTACATCCAATGCACTTTTTTTGCTTAATTTTGAGAGCTTGGGAGACCTCCATATATTAAGTTTCACTAAAGAGAGCACGCAGACTGTGTTGTTGGATCTTAAACATTTCAAACCCAGTGTAACAGAACTTGAATGTTTTGTCTCCAACTATCCTCTTTTCCTTAAACACTGATCATTCAGTGTTTCGTGTAATACCACTTAACTTACCAACTACTACCAAATACAGCTATGTTTGTTTTTATTGACTTTACTGCAAGTTGATTAACAGGGGGCAATTGAGAGTCCAATTCATCTGAACTTCGTGTCTTTGAAGTGTGGGAGAGGAAACCCACGCTGACACGGGGAGGAACATGATGACTCCACACAGAAAGAGCCCCGTCGGTCAGCTGAGGTCTGTCCGTGCGGTTTCAGGGCTAACCACTGAGCCCCCTGTGCGGCATACAGCTGTTGATGGTGCTGAGCTGCTGAGATGCAGGAGTCTTAATTCGATGTGGATTCCTTCTCCCGCCTCTCCTTGTTCTTCTTCCTCAAACGAAGGAAGCGGCGGATTATTTTCCAGACTGAGCACCTCTTTTTTTTCCTCCGGGAATTTCTCCTCAGAGATTTCAGGCTCTAGCACAGGTTCAAGTGCCTGTAAAATAGTGAGGCACTCCTCCGCCCGCTCCTTCAGCTCTTCCTTCAACTGGGCAGTTGGTTGATCTCTTCCTCAGCCTTGAGCTTGGGTTAGGTCAGCTCCTCCAATCTATTTTTCAGGCCCTCCACCTCTTGACAGGGGACATCCTGCTCACTCCTCAATCCCTGGATCAGCTCCTGATCCTCTCTTTCCCTTTCAGCATGAGACTTTGTCTCTGCCTGGAACTGCTGCTGACGGGTGTCTTTTTATTGCTAGAACTCCTCACTCAGCTCCAGTCTCCAGGTCTGCTCCCTCTGGAGCTCGGTGAGGAGATGCTGTACCTGTTTTGACAGCGACTCATTCTCTCTGGCAGAGAGCTCAATGACCTTCTCCTCCTGGCAGGCAGGCAATATGCTGCTCTGCAATATGCTGCTGAGGTGAGCCTTCAGTCCTTGACCTTGGTGCTTAGAGCTTCGGTTGCAGCCTTGCAGTCCTTCAGCGACTTGGCCCACTTGTTGAAGCCAAAGCCTGATAGATTCAGTCTAAGGGTCATAGTTGACGCTTTCAGCGGTGTGACGGTGGTCTCAGCTCAAAGATCTGTATCTCTCAAAGTGGTGTGTTACCTGATGAAAGGTGTGAAAGGAAATTAGTTTGTGTGAACAGCTATTGCTGTACATAAAGATTCATTCAGTCATTTAATTCAGCTCCTTACTTATATTTGTGGAAATATCTGTAATCAGGGGCTAGTATAGAAACTTTTAAATGGGGGAGGGGCAGACTGGGGCACAGATTCAAAGAAGGGGGGAACATTTGTGAAATGAGTAAAAATATGCCAAGACTCAAATTTAAGGCCCTGTTTCTCAGCAATAATAAACCTTACATTATTAATAGTTATATTATTTGTTCGGTTTAATAAATGAATGGCAAATTAAAAACACCAAATGATCGACTATGAAATAATATAAATAAATAGCGGCTATTTGTAACTTCAAGTATCTTACAGTCATGGACAGATTACGAGACAAGGGGCCCCGGGACACAGACATGTAGGAGTCCACCCACCCCTCCTACATACAAGCAAGACACACAGACAGAAAGTGATGCAGAAAGACCACAAACCCTGGCATTGCATCGCCTTTTAGTTGTTTGTATTTGTTTTGCATCTCATTTAATTTCTCTCTGTAGTCCTTTCATGTCTGTTTGTGTCCCCCTGTAGTTGTTCAATGTCTCTTTCTGGTTGTTTTGCATCTTTGCGTGTCGTTTTACACCTGGTTTTGCCGGTTTTTGTGGTTGTTCCGTGTCTCTTTGTGGTTTTTTGACTGACTTACGGACAAGGAATGTTAAAAGTCAGAGGATCCAGTCCAGGTGCCCTGGGTCTGTACCTGGTAAGCTGCTCAGTTATCCAACCGTGATGACGAGCCAAGTGTCTGTGTGTTCACAGGCTGCTCAAAAAAAAAAAAAAAAAAAAAAAAAATGCAGGTAATACTAGGTCCTATATACTGTACATTTCACCATTTAAGAATATTAAAAAGGATCATTATATTTATACCTAAAGAGATAAAGAAGACACAAGATAAAGCACAATAAGGTCAGTATATATTCACAATGAAATGCCAGAGAGACATTAGTGCCCATTATTCGCCCTGTATAATTATTATTTCCATATAACTTTAAAGGCTATTAGGAGTCAGCAGGCTCAGCTCGTCCATAAAGAGGCTGAAGACTTCCCTGACCCGGGGGGGTCCCATGCCTTCAACGGCAGTGACAACAATCTGCCATGTAGAAATGTCCTTTAGCGAGGTAGCTCACCAATATCAGCTCTGGGGGGCGCTGTTCTAAAGCTGACCGTGACCTCTGACTCTACTGTGGCAACAGGAGGAAAAAAAAAACAAAAAAAAACAAACAAAATTACCTGCAGACATGAAGTAAGTGGAGTAATTAGAAGGCAGTTTCCGCGTGACACTTCATGTAAAAAGATCTGCATTAGGCCATTTTTAATACTACATTCAAGTAAAGACACCGTGGTAATAGGCAAATAATGTGCCTGGTCATCACGGATATTATCACCTAATAATTGGGGCCTAACATTGTAAAGAAAAAGCCAACAGGCGCTGGATATTGGGTCTGTGGCGCTTAACTGACTTGAGAGTGAACTTGTAATTATGACAGGCACAATGGTCTCAGAGTAATAGCTACTTTTGAAATACAGTATCCCAGGAAAGGTTTTAAGGGCGGGGGGGGGGGGTCCAGTTGCTGGATTGATAGACGAGCGAAGCGCCAGCGACGGGGAACCCTCCGCGCCACAGCCACAGCGCAGCAGCCCGGCAGCCCATGAAACGTGCCTCTCCAGACGCACGCCGGTTGCCAGTCCATCACACAGACGGCGATGTGGAGGTCAGTCGCTCAGCAGGGCGAAGCCAACCGAGCAGTCTCCCCCGTACGTCCGCTTTCCGCTCCCGTTGTCCTCCCTCCTCCGATTCCTCCTTCGGCGCATCCCGCAAGTCACGTCTCGCTGTGTGGTTCCATTTGTCGGGGGGGCACGTGTCCCGGTGCGTCGTCGTCCGAACACCGGACAAGTGATGCTTTGAGCCGCACTGTTGCGCCGCCGTCGCCTCGCGTCTCTGCAGCAAACCGGGCTGGAAACGGTCCTACGCTCGACCAGCTGGCTTCGTACGGAGGTAGGTGCCCACGGCTGCCCTGTATGGATGCCAGGGAGAGAGAGAGGGGGGGGTACCTTTCTATTCAGCGCATGTTTCTCCCATTTGATCAGATAAGGGCTCCGAGCACCGTGTCCTCTGCGGGGAGCGCAGCAATGCGGCTTCCAGCACTAGTTTTCGAATATTTCGTTCTCCCAAACAGGCATAGTCAGATATGCTGTGTTGACCTTATCATGCAGTCTGAGAACGACACACCTGGATGGGTTTCCCTTCGCGGACTGAATGCTGCCACGATGACTTGAAGTTTGCCCATTTAACCCACAAATGCATGTCATTACTCAGTCCAGTTAGTCATTGTCCTTCAAGATATTGCTATGGGACCAGCTGTGCTTCACTTTCAAATGATACCATGGCAAACCACAATCCGGTACAGCTGTAATATAATTTATTGTAGTGATATGCCCCTAAATAACTTGAATAAACTTACTTTTTGGCCCCTCATCCTACTCCCTGATACTAGGATGAGGCTATTGCAGAAGTATCATGTTGTAATATGCAAACACAATGAAATTACATGCCTATACTTCAATACATTTTCCATATTTAGGCTAACATATTTCATCAGGCAGCAGAGTTCCTTTATTTTATTGTTAGTTTTTTTTTTTTTTCTACTCTAGTAGAAGGCTAGTGGAACAAAATGTAACTTGTGTCCTGAGGAGGGCAGCCCGAGAGATTCCATTTACAGTACATAACACCAGCAAACTATAAATCAAAAGCCTCCAATTTTATGTTCTTAATGGGAAAACAGATCACAGCTTTCATCACACATGTGCTGTGGATGTGTGCTCCCGGAGGATCGTGTTCTGATTAAAATATAAGGATTTAATAATTGATAAGAGACAGATGAAGGAAAGAAGAAAGGAATGAAGGAGGAAAGACAGGAGGAAGGAGACCTACTTATGGAAAAGCAGTAAAAGAAAGACCTTTTCCCCTCCTTTCACTGAACAAGTTGTCCTTATCATGAATGAATGTTACTGCTCTCCTGCTACTATTGCAGGCCGTTTAAGTTTAAAAGCAACATTTTTTTTTTCCTATTATCTAAGAAAATTCAGCATTGATCTTTCCATTGATCATTAGATGCTGTTCGTGTCTCAGAAGCTCTACCCTTTTTACTTTTTTTTCCCTCTGTCCTTCCTTTCCTCCCTGTGCTGGCGTTGTCCCGCTTTCCCTCCTCCCCTCACAGGTTAGACTCTCAGTCAACAGAGGGCCACAGCCACAAACACATCGCTCACCCTCCTCCTGGCTGGCAAGAGTCGTCTGTCCGCCTGCATTCATCTAGACGGCAGCGAGGACAGATAGGGCTGAGTGGTCCAGCACGTGAGACCGTCTACGTGTGTGTGTGTGTGTGTGTGTGTGTGTGTGTGTGTGTGTGTGTGTGAGGGGCTAGTGGTGACCAGGCTATGAGTGCGTCTCAGAGGGAGGGCCGTTCGACGCTGAGCTGAACAAAAGGGAGCGGAACATAAGAAACTGTAAGAGGAGCAGCCATGGGGCTCGGACAGTCCAGCAAGGCTCCCGTCACTAATGACACAGACGATGGTGAGTGCTAAAACATCCAAAATTATTATTTGATGACACGTTTTTTTGGTCTGTCTTCTTTTGCGGCTCAAACAGGGGATGTGGGTAAAACAAACTTGAAATGACACAAGTTGTCAGCAGGATTTACAACCATTGCCACATCCCAGGGCATCTCTCTCTGCAGCCTTATCAATGTGTTGAGCTATTCTTATTACCTGAAAACATGAAGTGCACTTACAGTACGTGATTAGACTAATGTAGATTGCTGATTAGCTCTACTAGACTTCCTCAGCAACGAAAAAGAGAAATACCTCTTGCTGTAGCCACAGTTTGTCTTTTGCCATTGATATGGCAACAGCTTTGGATATTTATGCAAAGATACATATAGTAAAGGGAATAGAAGAGAAAGTTGTTTTCCGAAAACCAAAGATATTCATGGAACTTATCTGGACATTTTACTCTAATTTTGGCTTTGGTATTAAAGTCTTCATATTTATGATAATTGAAAATTGCTTGAATCCTGCCAAGTTATTACCTTCAATTTTTTCAGACTGATTGCCATCAAAGTCGGCAGAGAGGAGTTATTGCTTTGATTGGCAAAGTTCTCTTGTTTAAATGTATTTCCCTTTTTCTTTGTGACCTGAGCAGATAATACAATGTGAATTTATTGATCTGAATCAGTCCCTGAAATTAATTCCACTCTGGCTGTGCCCCCAAGGACTTAAGTCAGTGTTACATGAATCAGTGCTTTGGTCGCAAGTGAACTGGTTTTCCTGGGGTTTTCCTTACTGTGGAAGAAATAGGTGTTTCTGTATATCTGGTGTCAGATGATACATTAGCTTCTTTTTATAAAGTTGCAAACAAGTCATGTAATATCTTTTTTTCAGTTGAACCCATTGGATAATACATCATTAATTGTAATTAGAGTTTTGGTTTTTTTATAGTTTGTTTGTGTGCTGAGATATGAATTTCGTTACTGTGTGACAACCCAAAATTATTTCTTCACCCTGACTGTGTCAAATTACTGCATCGCATCTTCTAATCAAATCCATATCTCTGGCTTTCTCTTTCTCACTGGAGTCAACCTCTATTAAAGAGGAAATCATTACACATGGTTAACCTTGCAGCTTAGTAATCTAGCGCGCTGTTCTGGAAATGTCACTCTTAACAGAGCTTCTCTGAACTCTGCGTTAATGGAACAGTGCACCTTCTCTCTCACAAAATAGTGTGGGCGATTTCACCAAGGGCAGAAGAATAATAAACACAGAGGCACATCATTTGAATTAGAAAAAATCCCTGCTCACTGGAAACAAAGTAATCCCCTCGCTGACGAAACTCGCGTCAGAGACAGGCAGGGTTCTCCCTTTGAGGTCGGAGTAACCAGACGGGAGTTCCTTGACTTTGGTGTTGTTTGACATTGCAGCGTGGCTATTATATCCCCAGACCGCTCTATATGTACTCCCAAGATACCTGGGGAAAGACAGTGCATGATCGGAGGACAGATGGAGACAGACAGGGATGTGAGAGAAAATGAGGGAGGATGAGGATAGATAATTGGAACTGGAGACAGAAAAGAAAAAAAGTTTAAAAAAAAAAAAAAAAAGTGTGGAAAGATGGAACAAATAGGTGGAAAATAATGTAATGATGATTTACTTTGTAGATTGTTGCACTTCAAATTATTACAACCATCGAAAGAAAAAATCCAGACTGCATGCAAAGAAATAAACAAGACTAGGTCCAAACCTAGTATATGGCTGGACTGCTCTTTATCTGTTTGCTTCTCTCCTACTCTCTGTGCTAACATATAAGGTATTTAAATACAGCTAAATTCCCAATAAAGCTCTTTTCATTTACATGTTTTTCTGTTTCTGTTGTCAGACAACGGAACAAGTATATAATAGTGACTAAAACGCGGCCTGATAGTATAACCGTGGCGTTGTCTGAGAAAATCACCATACACGTAAGTTGAAGACAACGGCTGTGCTGTGACTTCCGCTATATTTATTTGTAAAATGATCCCTCGGTGAAAAAGTTAAAAGCTAATTCAGGTGCTTGTAAGCTGTCATGCAGTCAACTGAATGAGACCAGAGAGACGTGTGTCTGCAGAGGGGAAGCACGACCTTACGCTCGCAGGGCAATGCTGGCAACTCTCTCCTACAGAAAGAATGGAAAGTAGCTAAGGTTTGTCCAAAAAGTCAATAGATGTGTCGCTAGGTGCTTTTTTGAAGAAAAGTCGCTAAAGGGGTGTGAAAAGTTGGAAATCTAGCGACAAAGGCACTAAATCGGTAACACTGCCTGTAAAAGCCCCCCGAAGACGCAATAGAAATTGTTTGTGCCGATTCATTTTGAAATTGCAACGGCCAATTGGGAAACTCCAACATTCTGCCGGACGACCAATGGTGTAACTTCATCACTCAGTCACGTGGCTAGACGTCGGTCAGTCAGTGACAGACATTTGCATTTATTGGGCTTCCCTGCTGTTGCAGTCCAGCCAAAATTCAGAGATGAATCCGAAAAAAGGAACCTAAAAGTGCTGTTTTGTTATTTTTAACATGGATCGTTGACATGGAAACTGTTGCTCCCAATGTTACTGCATCCGTTGCTGTGCTGAGAATCTCCAATTTTAATCTAATGATGGGGGTTAGTGGTCACTGCATGTTGAGTATGCTGTACATCATGCACTCACCCCTTTTGAGCGGCAATAAAGATGCAAATTGAGTTGTCCTCTGTACAACTCAGGAGTGCCAGAGGTTGCTGCAAGGGGATTTTGGTCAAACGTGGAATTTATATTTGTTAATTCAACAGTGAACATTAATAAATTGTGACATTTCAAAAGTATATTATTAATGTATGTAAATGCTCTGAGGCTAGTTTAGTAATGTTGATTTTCATCCACGGTCCCCATGCAGCCGAAAAAACTTCCCGATTGTTTTAAAATAAAGTTGGTGGTAACATTATGAAGAACATTTGAACTGTTTACAGATTTTGTTGTCTTTGAGCCCTTTTCAGTTTCAGGTTAGATTGCGGCTGCAAAAATGTGTTTCTCTTAAACTGCCAACGCAGCATGGTTTTTCTGCAGGATTCAACCTCTTCATTGAGACACACAAATGATTTTGAGATTGTGATCTATCTAATAATTAAAAATAGTGATTAAACACCACATACTGGTACATACCGTATGTGCTGCAAAAATATGTCCAAACAAATTCTGTCATCTTCTGTGATGTTCGTCGGAGGGCAAACTGACTATGTTGCACACCATAGACACAAAGCAACATAGACATAAAATTTATTTTACATCCAAAGCAGCAGAAAAATTTTGTGATTTTTCAATAGATTTCCAAATCAAGTTTACGCATGGTGGTACATTTTCAAAATTTAACTTCTCAACGCTAAGAATCAGAATTTATTTGCAGAATACATTCACAGACTGTTTTGCTTGCTGGTGTCAGTGTAGAGACACATGCTTATTTTATAGTTCATACTTATTCCATAGTAGCTGATTTGCAGAGAGGTGTGTGCATGAAGGTGAACTCTGTTAAACATATGTTAATTTCTTCAGTGAAAATTGTGTGTCCCTTATGTGCCACATACATTTTCCACTTTGTGTAACTTGGAGACTCTGGTTAATGGACAGGCCCCATTTACTGCTGATCATACTTTATTCACATTGCTGTGGCACATGGACCCATGGTGCCTATTTCAGTTATCAGAGAAACAGCGTGAGTGCTGATGTTCCCTAGTTGGTGGGTCCTTAGGTGATTTACAGGCTGCTGTGTGGGAGGCAGGAATGAGAAGATCAGAGAGAGCGAGAGTGAGACCGTACTTTCAAACTGAGCTGGCTAATTTTGGAAACATCATTCACATTTACTAAATGATAAAAGTGTGCATAACAACAAATATCTGTTAAGAAGTGAAACAGACTTATCCCGTTTGGTCTGTTGGATCTTTGCTGGTTGAACTCTATTCAGTTCCTGCGTTCTGTGATCACCTACACTGTTTTAACGCAGCCAAACTCAAGATTTAGATGTTCTCATTTACATATCTTTCTGATTCTGTTGACAGAAAACTGAACGACTATAAAAAAGTGATTTGATTGAGGGACATATATAACCAGATGAACATCGCTGGGGCGAGGGAGAATTCAGTGAAATCACTTAGTTTTTTGATCTTCAATTTGAATCACAAAATAAGTATAAATACAGGCTAATGGTAATATCAGTATTGTGTGGTCAGCTTTATTGGCATTTAAAGAATCAGGCTGACAGTACTTATATCTACCTACCCTACCTCTGTTTTCTTATTCTCAACAAACCACTTGAAAAGACCAACATCGAATTGATCCTACTAACAAGTATTTTCTGTGTAGCTAAACCCATCAGTGAGCCAAACTGTTGCAGTGGTTGAAATGTTGTCTTCATTACTATGAAAACAAACACACTTTACCAATCCAACATACATCATCCTGCTGTTGTAAATTCTCACTGGAGCACCAAATATGTATTGCTGAAAACAGTCCCCAAAAAAATGCACCATTTCCTTCTGTTTGAATAACGTTTGCTAAATACTACAGTGTCCAGCTGTTTCAGGAAATTTATTAACCTTTTTCAAAATGTCACTACAAATTTTGTGACGTGTTTTTAAAAGATCTTCAATAGGAACAAGTGGGCTTGGGGCTGAAATAATTTTTCCAAAGGCACCATCTCAAACCTACAGTGCGGAACTTTTGCTTCCCCCTTATGGCAGTGATTGTAATTAAACAAACACTGCCAAATACTGAGAATTTCCACAGTTCCGAGAAATAATTCATTATTTGTGTAGAGTAAATGTAATAGCTACGTAACCTAGTCCAAATATTTCACAAATGTCAACCTGTCAAAGACCAGTAAGGCGACATCCGTGTCTGCCCTCAGTCCCTTCTCTTCTTTCAGTGTTCTCCAACGAGGAAGAACCACACCAGTTGAAATCCATGTTTGTCCTCACCATCAATTGCATTCTTTTTTAGACTGTAACCCTTCCTCTTAACACTGATTTTCTGTCTTATCTGGAGCATCAGAAACTTTCCTTGGATGCTTCCTAGGTTTTCCCACCATAAGCTTCACCATTCTCCTAGTTACTGTAGTGTACTTGGTCTCCATCGCTAATGTTGCTCCCCTCTTCAGTTCTGGCAAACTTGCTGGTTGACGTAAAACGTGGTGCTACCGGTGCGCAGCGCGGGAACGTTGCCACAGAGCCCAGATTCAAAACACCGGTATACTTTGAAATACAGAGAGATTTTCCTGGCGCTGATGGGCTTAATCAGCATTGTGTGAACATGTTTGGCAAGGGCTTGAACGTGACTGGCATTTTTTATATTTATAAGTCCCGCACTTCAGCTTCAAATTATAAGTTCTGTCTAACTAGCTGTAAGGGTGGAAGTAGAATTTGTCATCTGCCCTTGATTGCAAAGGCCCGTGTGGTCATCTTTGCGGACATCCAAACACAGCCTAAATTGCATGACTGCATGTGTGAACACATCACCCGGTGTAGCCAAAATAGAACCACCTGTGTGTCCATTTTGATATGAGTGCCATGAAGGTAAATGGAGGGGCAAAACAAAGAGAAAAAGATGCAATAAGCGCGATTACTTCAGTCCAAACTGATTAGCATGTGTCAGTCAAATTCAAATTGACAAGCAGATGAGCTCATCAGTCAGATGATTTCCTCCGTTAGTTTAGGCCATGGAAAGGCTGTCAATTTGTCAATTCCACTCGTGCAGATTTCAATCATTACACGCTCTGTTACTGGTGTGTCCATCATTTCATACAGCACATTAAACCATCCAAAGTGGTAAAATATGACGATCGCCATTTCACCCCCCCCCCCTTCTGTGTCTGACTCGCTCTCTCTCCCTCTCTTTGCATTTGACTGACTGCGCCTCTCTTTCTCGCTCCCTCTCTCTCTACCTGCGATCACAGAGCTCTGGCCTCTCATCCACGACCACAGCTGTCTCTCTGAAAAACCCATAAAAGCAGAAACTCCAAGTAGCTCAGCAGGAAAATGACCATGTTTATCTGACATGTGTGTCTGTGTGTATGTTGAGTTTATACACTGGCCTCTTTGAGTCTGTGTGTGCATGTGTGTGTGCGCGTGCGTATTATAAAGCGAGGCCTAGTATGGCCCCTATCAGAGTAGGTTGTGTAAATACTTCAACACAGATAGTGTGAGGGGCGGAAGTGCCAGTGATATGTGACTAACAGAGCATAGCATGAACTGTCACATCCAATAGATCTAGTGACTGCAGGCAGATGTGTGTGTGTGTGTGTGTGTGTGTGTGTGTGTGTGTGTGTGTGTGCTGTACTGTTGCAAGAGAGGCAGGTAATGCATTAGGTCAGCACTATATTGGCGTATTTTTGAGAAAGACTGAATGCTTTGTGAATATATGTGCGTGTAGTCAGACGAGTGCAGGGAGTGGGCAGCAGCTGTTCTATCCTCGGGGAAACAACATAGGGAAAACCTTCTGTCCTTGTTGTCATGGCAGCGAGAAACAAACAGCCCCATCAGTTTCTAATTGGTAATAAATGTTGCTCATAGATGGATGAGAGTGAGATAGGGAGTTCTCTGCTCTGGTTTAGGTTGTGTGTGAGTGAGACAGAAAGAGAGTGAGAGCAAGTGTGCAGAGGAGAGAATGATACAAAGGCTGTGGAGGACACCAAGCAGCAAAACAGGGAGCTAAAAATATGTATTTGTTCAGAGGAAAAAACATGCAATGCTCATAAAAGATGTCTTTGTGCTGAGGCTTATTTCGACTCTGTGCTATATAATGTCAGTGACCTGTGGTTGCCCTGGAGACCTCCATCTGCTTCTTGACTGTCACATTGTTCAAATGAGCTCAAAGCAAATCTCACAGTGAACCTCCTGTAACTGTACGGACTGCACTTGACATTAATCTCTTTCCATTTATGATTCAATGACCTGATTTTCAACATTTAAGCTACACCAAGCGTGACAGAGTATCTACTGTTGATCTTGTAAAGTAGTTTCCCCTTGTTTTAATAGTGGAGGAGAAATTATTAAAAAAAAACATTTCGGATTTCAGGTTTAAATTTCTGTTTTTTATTTCATATAAGTTAACAGATTTTCTACTCTTCTTTCCCACAGTCAACTTCGACCACTTCCAGATCTTGAGGGCAATAGGAAAAGGAAGCTTCGGAAAGGTAAGTCCATGTTTGCCAAAGTGTTTTCTGTTCTGACTGGAGAGACAAAAAAGATGTACCCATGTTACTCAGATATTAGTTGAATTGGAGTGTATTTTAGTTTCAGTTTAAAAGACAAAACAATCTATTTACAAATGATCCGTTCAAAAAAGGCACATCACAAGGGATGCACCTAAAAACAGGACTGATAAAAATCGGGCAATATATATGAAACAAAACCTTAAAAATGATGTCAAAGTGACATCCAATATCACAAATTAAATGCAATACCTCTTAAGTTTCATGTGATCATAGGGCTGTAAATACGGATTAGTTCATTTAATGATGAACTTGCTTATTTTGTAGATAATTCACTTCACCTGTAAAATGTGAAAAAATAGTGAAAAATGTTGGTCACAATTTCCTAAAGCCCAAGGTGAGATCATCAAATTACTTGTTTTGTCTGACCAACACTCCAAAACGCCAAGATATTCAGTTTACTCTGACATTATACA
Source organism: Xiphias gladius (assembly GCF_016859285.1). Taxonomy (NCBI): domain Eukaryota; kingdom Metazoa; phylum Chordata; class Actinopteri; order Istiophoriformes; family Xiphiidae; genus Xiphias; species Xiphias gladius. The sequence goes on from NC_053416.1 coordinate 12,033,962, forward strand.
CATTACACTATAATAAGACAGTAAATCCTCGTAATGTAGAAGCTGGAAGCAAGGATACGTAAGCATTTCTGCTTGAAAAATGACAAACGATTAACTGAGTAACTCATTTTCCTCTCGATCGACTACTTGTTTCAGCTCTACACGATCCCGTTTGATTTCCTTGCCGAGGCCTTTTAACATTAGGCACATGTTTTTACAAATAATATACCATGTCCCCTCTCTGTCAGTACAATATTATCATATACAGTCTAGTAAAGCCTTCAGGTTTAATTTGCTCGGTACCGACCAGCAGCTCTCTGAAAACAAATCTGAGGTGATAGCTGTCACGTTTCCTCTTGCTGTTAAGCCATATAGCGACGAGTAATTCACATCAGCACTTACAGTACATGTAAGCACATATAGCGACGCACGTGCACATGCGTACACACGACACAGACCCACACAGCTTCAGCGCTCTGTCTAGCAACAGATAAGCAGTCTAATCACAGTAGATGGCAAGCTGTTCAATGGGAGGAGTGATGCGATCAGGGTTTGGCTGATTAACAGTGCCAGCTGGTCCACAGATCCCTCTCTTAGATAGCAGTAATCACTGGCTTATTGACGCTTGTAGCACAGACAAGCATGACTACAAATAAATATGGGTATTACACCGCTGCGTATTGAAAATACTGACTATTCCCAGACACACTGTCAAAAGAGGGTACCCAGGTTGCACCAGGTGATATATCCTTCATTTTGCTGCGTCACATCAGAGCCATGCTATTTATTTCCATTGATGTAAATGCACCGAGTGCTGTTTGGAAGCATTTCAGTGCACCCTTGGAGGAAATGTCTGCATTCCCCACTGATACGCACTGGCAATTCTAATGAATGCTGAAATGATGTTTCCCATCTCAAAAAATGCAAAACATACCGCTGCGAAGAGTTTAACATTTTACGAGAGGATTAAATTCATGATCACAGAGATTAAAGAGAAACCCTGAAGTTTCCTTCCAACTTTGTTAGATGCACATTTCTGGCTATTGCAGTGATGTTACTAGCACTCCATGTGTCCACGTGTCACTAACTAATTAGCAGCTGATAAGGAGGCACTACACTGTTTTTGTATGTGTCTTGCAACATTATGATAATATGTGCTCCAAGTTTAAAAAGTGCTCTACCAATAAAATTATTACTATATGAGATAACATAGAAATATGATGCATCCGACTACTTTGGGGCTAAATCTTATAAATTGCATAATTTTGCTTAAGAGACATGACGATATTCATCATTTTTGAGCGTGATGTTTATCATAACGGCAGTGAGGATGAGATCACCATATGGATGATATGACTGCAGTAAGTGATATATGACTCATATTTTTACTGCCTTGAAGTCCTGAAGCATAAGAGATACACAAGCCGAACACCAAGAAAATATACATGCTGTTTTGACCACAGCAGTGAAGGAATTTACCCTTATTCAATCTTATCAGGTCTGCATTGTGCAGAAGAAGGACACTAAGAAGATGTACGCCATGAAGTACATGAACAAGCTAAAGTGTGTGGAGCGGAACGAAGTGAGGAATGTCCTGAAAGAGCTGCAGATCATGCAGAACCTTGAACATCCATTCCTGGTCAACTTCTGGTAAGCCATCACGATTCAGCGAATAAGTATTTGAATGTGTGGTTGTATATCTCTAGGTATAAATTAGGTCTGTAAAGTCTCCAGTGAATGACAGAGCAAGTAGCCCTGGGTCATTTCTTGAAGAGAGTTTGACAAAGAGTACTCCTCCATTCCTTAAATATGTATACAAAAAGCTGCTTTGTAAAATCTTAAACCCACTATGAAGGATTTCGACTTCAGAAAGTCGTGGCCACACAAAAGCTTGTGTTACACACTGGTTATTACCATCAGCCATCACAACCATTTGAATGTTTTTGTGGTGCACTCTTTGTCACCCATATAATTTTTATGGTGGTTGTAACCCGTCCGTTAAATCGGTGGAGTCACAGACACTCAGAAAGAGCATCACCCATTAAGAAAAAAAAAAAGCCTTTCCTACAGTCTTGGATTGAGGCTGCAGATGCTTGTAGAAAGGTGTTGACCACTGAAGAACACTCATAAGTATCCACCCACGTCATCTCACCCTTTGAAGTTGCTAAAAGGAAAATGTAGTTTGCTCACTGATCCAAGCCCAACTTTTATGGACACAGCTGTCCTCTCTTGGCAGCTTTTCGTTTGCCCCGCCACATTCGGGGGTTACAGAAGTCGTTTCCTCAACACTGTACAAGATTATTCAAACTGAGAGTGATAGACCATGATAACTCATCAGGTACTTTTAAGCAACTCATTCATCATAATTTGAAAGCCCTAGCTCATTGAGCAGCAGGACGTACCTTTGAGATGCCTGGTAAGTATGGCTTGTTAACTTACCGTCTAAAAGGCATCATTAAATCTTAATAAAAAAAACCCCCACTCTTCAATGTTTGAGAGGAAGCTACCCTGGTTTTTTGTCAAGCAGTACGGCAGAGAGAAGGAGATGTCTGTGCAAAGACGCAGAATAACAGCCACAGGCCCTGCAGTCCATTTTTTAAAAATAAAAGCATATTTATTGATTTATTTATAGCATTACGTATTATTCCTCCTTTTGATTTACAGGTTTGGTTTCCCGTTTTGAGTTAGGCAGCTCCAAAGAAAAACACATCAATTCTGAATGGTTAAATGGGATCATTTTACTTGTGGCAGCAATGCTCTCCATGTAGTTTTTTTTTTTTTTTTCCTTTTTAACTCCTCTACCCTTTGTCCTCTGTCCCACATTTCTGTCCTCTCTTCACGTCCTTCCATTTTCTTTCATAAGAAGAGAGACCGAAGCGCACTAAAAGGAGGAGAGGATAGAAAAGGACAGCAAGGCGCAGGAGAAGGGAGAATAGCCACAGAGTACAGAGAGGAGGCGGAGAAGGAAAACAACAGCAGAATAGAGAGAAGTGTGGCATACAGACTCATCAGACAAACAATGCTAGGGCTTACTTTCTTGCTTGATTGCATGCTGTGCTGGACAAAAAAAAAAAAAAAAAGTTGGAAGTTAATGCTTTTGGCAGCATAAACCCTCCAGGGTGGGGGTGATTTCCTCTTGAGATGTGCTTGGGTCAGCTCTGCGCCCACTCGTCCACTCACTCTCTCTGTCTGTCTCTCTGGCTGCGTTGGGTTGGCGCAAGTCATGATTGTCCTGAGGTAAGCGCTGAAGGTCAGAGACAGGGAGAGGTTACCTGCAGGCATATGAACCGCACTGAGCCAGCAACATGCAGAAAACCAGGCTTTATTTTTCTTCTGTTCCCTGGCCCATCCTTTCATCTTCCTCCTCTGTCCTCTTTTTATTCACCTCTTCTTCATCTTTTCTCAACTTCCTTTTTTTCCCCCTCCTCGTCCTCCTCCTCCTTCACCACCTGCTTTACTTCTTTTTCTCTCCTCTTGCTGTCACTGCACTTGCTAGTGGGCATGACCTCAAGTGTCTGTCCGAGCACGGTGGAAGACAGGAGCAAAAAAAACACACACTCCTAAACAAGTTATTTCCCCTACCTGAAAATGATTAAGTAGAATATGGAACACTGATTTTGAAGAATCTTTACCCTCTGGCATTAGGTGTGTGGTACGGTCAGTTTATTGATGTGCCAGCACTGGTGGGGTGGCCCGTTGTGCCTGCACTGCACTAAGTCCCACTGTGTTAGGTGAGCCCTTATTGGCACTGCACTGTTTTGACACAAAGGCCAGGGATCCACTTACACTGTCACACTGTTTCAGAGACAGACAGTGCGGAGGGGAGGTGGCAGCCAGCGTCAGATGCAGCTGTGTTCAGTTTTCAGTCTTGCTGCCTCTTTAGCTGCAGATTTTGCAGTTGATTTGTTTGTTGATGGAGGATATGTCACAGAGCAAGAACTTTTCAAAGCTACCTACTTGCTGTTTTGTGTGATGGATGTTTTGAGCATAGGCCGTGTAATGCTCTCTGTGAGCAACACATTTGTTCAGGGTGTCAAGCAGAAGGAAAACAGTCGTGCAGTAATATTTCCCCACACTGCAAATAATGTCCTTGTCCTTGTTGTGTTGTTGATTTTTTTTTATATTCCAGAGATGTTACTACAATGCCATCTGGTAAAACTGTTTGGATTTCGAGGGGGACAACTACAATTTTACACATTTTCATTCATTAACAAATATATTTTAGAACTGCGATCATTTATCATTTACGCTGCTCAAATTCTAGGAATTTTCCTGTAAAGCTGCAAATTCCTAGAAAGTGAATGTTTAAAATGCAAAAAAGTCTAGTGTTAGAATCTGTTATTCAAAACAGTTTCATGCGAATTTCAATTTTTCATACCAACTAAAAAGATTAGCTAGGATCAAAGAAATTACATCATCACAAATGTTCAATATGTATTCAGTTTTCTTTCACCAGAATAATAATGTAAGTGTATGGTTAAGATTTCACAAGTAAACCTGCTATTAACAACATCTATTGGACATCCCCCATATTTAACCTCTATGAAAAGCTATACAGGTACGATGTAACATGCTATTGTAAAAAAACCACACAAAAAAAAAAACGGTAATTACGTAATTATCAAAGGAAAAGAAAAAGTACATTAACAAAGGACAAACATTTTGGAGTAAAAGCTTCACTTGCTTCAGGGAGAGACTACTATGTAGTCCTACTAATGCATTCCATTTCTATGCAGAGCAAGACATCATTCAGTGCTACTCCTCATTCATGTGCAGTTTTTCCTTTAGAAAACCAAACAGTGATGACATAATATCTCAGAAAGGCAATGATGAGTGTTCCTCCAAGCTTCCTGATATAAAGGGTCTAGTACACCAGATATGTTGTATCGTACAGGCACTACATCCTGCTTAGGTATAAGCTACATTTGTAATGAACGGAAGGAGTTAAGATAAGCTTTATTACAGACTCCAATATTATAAGTAAGAAATAGTAAGATCTGCTCGTAACTAAGGTACAAACTGTATCCTTGTGTATCTGCAAAATGTGCACAGCCTCATTAACACTGCAGGCTTTGCCAAACACTGGAAAGCAGCATGTCAAGTATTTGGCCTGATGTCAAGGTGACCTGGTGAAACGGAAGATCATACAATCAGGGGCGGTAAGAATTAGTAAATATCCTGATCAAGTACTGTTGCTAAACACAAATGTTAACTTTGTGGAGTAAAAATGTAAGTGGAATGACCTGTTTAAGTAAAAACAAAAAAAAGGAGTTCTTATAAAAGATGTTCAATTGATAAATTACCTAAATGAGACTTAGACATCACTTCACTCACTAACTATAAGTTAAGGAATTTTAGTGTTATATTTAATATGAGTACATATGTTTCCTATGTGCCGTTTGTAAGGGATGTGTGTATGTATTCTTGCATGAGAGTGCATCCATGCCTGTGTGCCCAGGGAGCGTTGGCAGCTGTCAGTCAAAGGGAGGTATTTGAAGACGGGGCGGGATGGAGGTCAGAGGGCTGTTGGCATCGATCCAACATGTCACAGTCTAAGTGGTTTGCCGGCTGTGTCCGTTTCAGCAAGGGGCTTGCATCAGATGGTCTGTTTGTGTGTGTGTGTGTGTGTGTGTGTGTGTGTGTGTGTGTGTGTATACGTATGGTTAGTATGTATGTGTAATACATACATTACATTAGGAATAACATTAATTAATAGTACTTTAGTCACAAATGCCGAAACCCTTGCTGGTTAAACTGGATCATCAGTGGTGGGAGAAGTATTCAGATCCTCTACTTAAGTACCATAAAAGTATCAGCAATGTAAAAATACTCCTTTACAAGTAAAAGTCCTGCATGGAAAATCATATTTAAGTAAAAGTACATAAGTATTACCAGCAAAATGTTGTTAAAGTATTATGGTCCCTCTGTCTGTCTTGCAAGAAAAAGGGATATGAGACATTTTTATCCAGATAATCTTTTTAATTCAACTTGTTTAAAATGTATGAATGATGATATGTACAGTAGAAGATTTGAAGGCCTAACATGTTATGCCTATCTTGCATAAATGAAACAATTACTTTCATACAACCATACTAATTGGGACTCATTTCGATAAATGTGAGCGGACAGGAAGGTGAGCATGAGTAACCATTCTCAATGTGACAACCATTGCGTTTCACTTTTATGACTGGTAACCTGTATTCCTTTTTCATTTGAATTCCAACCTTGGTAATGAGGTAATATTTTTCACCGGGTTGTCCATGTTCATTTAGCCTGCATTAAACAACAAGGTAAGAACGCACAGCGCGAGGCATCTAAGATGTGCTTTTTGCAGTCCATCTTTGGAACAATGCAGTTTCATCATCGCAGACCCACATTAGTAACATCCACTGATGCATAATTATGGAGCGCAGTGTAAGTGTAGTCGGATTCTCTTAGCAACACGGTTGTCTTTTCCTAAGTCCTTATGGATTCTCCTTCATATCTTTCCTTGACTACATGATGTTTTCCATTGAGGTCAAGGAAAAGTCGTTAAGAAAGTAGCCTTTTTTCGACTTTTCAACCCTAACCTGGGAGTCACTATCAAGCATCATTTGAAGGCGGGAATTCCTTTTCTGACATTTGGTCACAGGAGCGCATGGTGAGAGGAAGGTAAGATTATGGGCTTTAGTAATCTTATTTAAAATGACATGAATTGTAAATTTAAAAAAATGTGTGTGTGTGCACGAAGGGGTAAAGAAGCCTTTCATCAAGTTTTATGAAGTTTTTTTTAATTTTATTTTGCATGTTCAAAAATTCAGTTTTTTGCCACAGGGCAAAGTATGTGATAAGGGTTACTTTTCTTTGATATCTTTGCTGACAGTGTTTTTGGATGTTATCAAATTTATCACATGTATTTGTGCACGATATAAGCTCAAAATAAATTTGTCAGTTTTCTTAAATTTAATGTTACTTCTTTTAACACATTCTGACAGCAAAATGGATATAAGAGAGCAGGATCAGCATGTTAAGCAAATCCTATCTGACAGGCAGGACGGTGACAGTGGGGTGGAGTGGAATGGAGAAAAAGGTTTGAGCAGAGTTGAATAATAGAGTTTTAAATATTGTCAAATGTCAAGCTTTAGTTTATCTCGTGTTTTTGTTTGTAATGGATACATACTTTTTCTATATTTTTATAGACACTCAAGATACCAGTGAGGATGACCATGAAGAAAAAGACGAAGATGAGAGTCTGTCTGAGGGTGACAGTGAGAGTTGATAAACATGTCCACCACTGCCTCTCCAGTACAGCCTGAATGGTTACACATCCCTCCATCTGCAAGTGAAATTCTGTCTCCATACCAATATTTCAAAAAGGCTTCTCTCTGACGACATCTTTGAGCTTAATGTTAATGAATCAAGCCTGTACAGCACCCGGTGTAATCCTGCCAAGGCGCCTGACCTATTGTCCAAGAACTTGAACAGTTCCCACTGATGCTTGTGTTGTCCCAGCAAGGCATCCGCTTTCTGGGTACGGTGCACTTTAATCTCTTGCCAAGCAGTTCCATGATGCCAGACATGGATCTGACAAGATCTCACTGGGGGTCCTTCCAGGAAAAAACGGCCTATGTTGGAGGCATGACAACAGTTCAGTCGTCCTCCTCAGTAAATACGTAGGTGTTCACCCTGTATATTTCGTTGACAGATGAGACAGAAGCCAACAGAAATGATGGCTTTATATTGCACCAACATCAGGTCGAAGAAATGGTACCAATGCCCTGTCTTTCATTTGGTAGATATGGCAGTAGTGATATGTTGGCTCATCTACAGACCGGATTGTGCTGACAATGAAACGACGAGAAGTGACCACATGTGTCTTTGTGCTTTCAAGTCCCAAACTGCACACCATCTGTGCAAATCCAGAGAGGTCGAACCAGTGGTGGGATTTCCCAACAGTATGAAAAGGGAAGGCGGAAGCAGGGGCCCACGGCTCCCATCTCTAACCAGGATGCCCACCCAACACTGGCAAATAATGTGTGACAAGGAGGAAAGATGTAGGGTTCCTGGGTGCACAGGGACACCCAAAGTTATGTTCAAAAAGTATAATGTACACCTCTGTTTCATAGCACAGAAGAACAGCTTTTTTGAAGTTTTACACAGTGTGAAATCTCATTACATGAAGTACATGATACATTACATGATACAAACCTACACCTGTATTAAATCCATCATGTTTAAATTGTTTTTCCCTTCTTGCTTGTCATTTGCTGACATTACTTTAAAGATTTTGTGATTTTGTACTGCTCTCTGAGCATTGTCTTATGATCTGTACTATTTCATAATTTTCTCTATGATTCTATACCATTAAAATATTTTGGGGTGGGGTGGGGGGGGTTATCAACAAAATGTCCCAAATTGAACCAAGAAATGATGGGGAATCACTTTTATCATGTACCATCAAAATGTGTGCAGTAGAGGGCTAATTAACAAAAAGAAGTCCTTCCTAAAGAGCGCAGTAATGAAAAATGTGCAAGTGATACTCTAATTGCAGAGAAGGAATACATCTATGAATATAGCCAATATTGGCATAACTTTTATAGAAGGAAAAGAAGTGTTTACTTTAGCACATAATCTAAAGAAATTAAAAATTTAATGGCCATATTCTTCTTAAAACAGGTATAATTTGTGTTTTTCTTTCAGTAAGAAACAGAAATCTACTGCAATTTGGAAATTACACTAGCTTTAATATTATTTCATCTAACTGTGTGGCTTCACATGTCATAACTGTTACCTTTGAAAGAGAGAAAGGAAGTCTTTTTGTAAGGGCACGTTACCATTAGAATCTAAGTCCCCGTGGTTTCTGGAGACTTCCATTACCGAAGTGGCCTGGGGTGCCTCTGCCTCTAAAAGCTCCATTCAGGCTACTCTCCCATCAGACTGACTGCCTGGAGGCCACCAAGAGGTCATATCAAAATGCATGTGTATCAGAGCAGAGATAGAAACCAAAAGACAGACAGAATGGGGGGGGTTACAACAAGAACAAGCTTTGAGAGAAACCAGGCTTGTTACCAGGAAAGCTAGTGAAAAGTACCATTGCAACATAGTGTACAGGTACTATTCTGTAGTCTGGATGCTGTTCTCTATACCAAATATGCTTGTCAATCAGCAAGCAAGAGGTGCTGATGGTTTATTAAGAACTTGTTTTTTCTGTTCTGTCACTGTCTGCCTTTTTCAGCCCATTGCAGCGGCAAAATACAAACAGAGACAGTCAACAATGTAGTGCTATTATTTTCAAGAATTGTTCATCGAAATATTTAATTATTATGCGTTCAAAGGAAAGCAACACCAGCAGAGTGTAAATTGGATCATTTGGTCACAGCTGCTCAACTGTGATGCTACTATTTTTGTACCTTACTTCTTTTTTTGAAAACGCATTAATCAGGAGGTGAGTTTTCTCAAATGATTGCAAAAGATTGTTTTCAGCTATATTTTCAGCATAAAACTATAAACGCCACTCTAGAGCTTCAAAATGACCCAGGGCGTACCTGTGACAAACAACTTAATGAGTCCCATTTCTAATTCATTTTGATAGCAGTGGCCGCAAGCCAGAGAAGACTTCATTCATATTCAAGCACCTTCCAAGTACCATGTCACCATGTCAGAGAGACAGAGATAAAGAGAGATAGATAGAGAGAGAAAGAGAGAGAGCAGACCTATAAGAAAAAGGGATTTTATTGTCATAGGAGACCAATTTACACTTTAAGTAGAGTGGCGATATTGCTGCAGTAGCATAAAATAGAAAGCTCAATTAGCACCCGGTCAGTCAGCCTCAGAGGGATATTGTTGATTTGCAGCTGTAATACCTAACATACAGTACTGCATGTGCAGTATAGCACAAGAAACAATTATCAAGTGCAATAATGTGTGCTTATGCAGACAGTCAAGTGCTTAAACAGTAAAAAAAAAAAAAGCACTTAGTTGTTGACCGTAATTTGTATTCTGACTGATCTACAGAATACAAATGTCAAGTATGTACTGTATACAGTATGTATTTTTACTTTTGTACATGACTGCTTGCATGTGTGTAGGCCCATCTGGGAGTATGCATGCTATATTTGGGACTTTATTAGGACTTATAAAACAAGGTTTCAGCAGCTGTAATCTTAAGAAAAAGGTAACTGGCACATACAAAAGGCTGCTGGGTGGCAGCAAGTATGTTTGGGTACACGTGTTGCTACACCTCACCGTAATAAGAGTGTACTGTATGTGACTCACTCTTTATAGCAGCTTTGTTCCTGACCAACCATGCGAGAGATTGCGGTGAGTTAGTCAGTCTTGTTTGCTTGTTTTAAGACCCCCCCTCCCAAAAAGAAAAAAAAAGAAAGTCCTTTCAGTTTTTACCACCTTGGTTTCTGAAGGAAAGACTTGTGGGACAGAAAACATGGGAGCCTCAGCCAAGCATGAGAGCTGGTTTTCTACTCGATTAAACTGGATTCACGGAGGTCTCAAGTGTACTATCAACTGACTTGATGGACTTTGTGTCCTTATTTAATGCCAACCCAACCTTCTCAACCAAGCTGTGAAAAGTTATCCAGTATTTATGTATGTTAAAGTAATAACACATTGCATTTTTCGTATTAATATCTAATTTTGGCTTTTTCTATCAATGAATATTCTAGAGTTAAATCCTGTAGTTTACAGAAAGTGCTCAATTAAGCAGAAAAAGCATGCCTGAGAAGCAATTTTTGGTCATTGCAACTGGCAGAGGAACAAAGAGCATATGGTACTAAATATTACCAAAATTAAAAAGAAGAAGATTACAGTTTTCAACACTTTAAATAAAAAGAAATTAAAGGTAAAGCTAGGTCCTTTAATACTAGATATCAATACGGATTGTATTTATTCACCTTTATTTTAGCAGGTACCAGTTCATTGAAATATTCCAGGATCGTCCCCGATAGCAATCCTTAGGATCAGCTCAGGACATCTAGTTAAGATTAAATAACAAGGAATGACATAATCAAGTAATTGTAAATAGTTAATACTAATAATTAACAAAATAATAATTTCATAATCAAATTAAGTAATTAATGATGAAAGAGGAAGAGTTGACTTAAATTTAAAAATTAAGTTATACATGATAAAATTGAAGATTAATGTCTAGAAAATTCAATGAATGCACTACACTGGTAGAAATTCTCTGACTGTAAAATTTACATACCATAGCAATTACATAAACAAACTGCTGTTTCCCTGGAAGAAAACAGTGTTTCTCTTCCAAGAAAAAGAGCAATTAAGATCCAGTTTGTGTCTCCTAAATGCTTGTGACAGCAGCCCCTTAGATTCTTTCCACCTTAACCAAGTCTGTTGAGTCTGAGGTATTTACACTCTAGATACGTGTTTGTGTGTGTCTGTGTGAGAAAAACAGGGAGGGGGTTAGAGAGACACTGAGGTAGACTGAAGGAGAGAGAAAGAGTATGAGGAACAGGCCAAGAGAGAGGGGGAGAAAGAGCGAAGGGATGAGTGACACAGACAGTGAATCAAATGATTAAAATGGAGTCCATCAAGCAAACACAGACTGCTGTCTAACTCACACTTTTTTTTTTAATGTACACTTTTTTACATGATTGGTCTCACAATATTACACTTGATGAATGTTTATTTCTTGTATCATGCTTTTCCCTTCTAATGGCCGTATAAGCATTTTACAGTCTCCATTTGTGATTTATCAGTCCTTCACAAATCCACGCATGTACACAGAACCAGAGAAGGTGGGGCACTGTGCATGATTGTGGAGAAATGTTTTGACCATCTATGAACTCAGTCAGATTTGTGTCAGTCCCAAAAACTGCAAATCCTGTAACAAAGTGAAGCACCACGATATTTAAGAGATTGTGATGTTAGTGTGACACCGGTTTGATCTCTGCTTCCCCTGTCTCTGTGCCAAACTCAAGTGTCACATTATTTTCAAACACACTCCCTCACTCTCTCTCATATGCCTGCACACACACAAACACACACACACACGTTGGTCTACTCCATCGCTTAGGTTATCACTCCCTTGCATCTAACAGCAGCAGCTGGAACTTTGATATTTTCCAGACTCTTTGTAAAAACCCCATGTATGTCCACTCTTCCCCAGAAAGAAGTAATTCCTAATTTTTCATCATTCCTGAGGGTGTAGCTGTAATTTTCCCTTTAAAAAAATTCAGTATTGAATTTTTAAATCTTATAAACACGCTTTTCAGTTCAGAAAATAAGTAACATAACTGATGCTCATAGATACATACACAGACATATCTATAATAGTTATGCACACATTTGCATATGTGCACATACTGTACATACAAATATTCAAATGCACATATTCAGTATATACACAGACAAGCTAATACACATGTAGTATTTTTACCAATACATTATATCACAGAATAACAAACTAAGCTGATTTTTCATGGACAAAAAGCATGATGGGATGTCAAACCACTTGTTTTTGAACATTCCTTTGAATTTTGCATAAATCTGCCAAACAGTTTCCATCATCTTCAAGACTGATACATATATTCACCTCTTTCACTGAAATGTATTTATTTTTAAAAATCTGTCCAGACTAAAAAAATACATGTTCCATTAATATAGTACTTGCTCTCTCTCTCTGATGACAGTAGATTTGTATGTGCTTCATACATGACTTGTGCAATGCTATAAAAAAAAAAAAAAAGGTCCTTACATTTTAGTGTTTGTAGTTTTATTATCAAGACATTTTTCAATCATCAGATTTGGTGATAATTGCAATGACTCTACTTTTTAATATGAGTGCTGGGTTTGTATGGGTTATGCATACATTTCCCAATATCGCTATGCAATACGTGATTTATGATCTTGATACTTTTGATATGTGTTTTCTGGAATTCATTAATTTATCATCAAGAATGACACCCAAAAATTTTTTTCATACACGCTTTCAATTCCTACATCTACTATTTTTATTTTAACACCAGTATTAACTACACAATTCCCTGAAATTACAAACTGTTTCACTTACACTCAGGGATGGCTTACTGATTTCCACCCCTTTCTTTACTAATTTCACTTCTCCCTCAACTCAGTACTCAGTGTACTATTTAAAATCTTTGCAGAATAAAAACTTTGTATCATCCTGTTATGCCGTCCCCCACACATACACGTACAAACGTGCCAAACGCTTTGGAGAACGCCGGCTGGCTGCAGGCGTGACAAAGTCATTGCTGCTCATCTGAGTGACCGATAGCATTGCAGCTGAACCCATACATTTAGCTGTACTGTATTATATACTTTGAGGTGGCAGAACTGGCCTCTTCTCATTTCTTTTTTTCCTTAAAACGGAGTCATTAGTAGAGAACTGTTTGTTGATGTGATGTGATTTTTGTCAAGTTATTTTAAAATAGCACATAATAATAGTTAATGACACATGCATGTTTTAACTTAAACATGGAGTTGAGACAGAAGAGGGACAGTACTGAAGGAGTGTGTATGCACGTGTGTATCTTCATGCGGCTCTTTGTGACTTTGGCAAATGTGTGTGCATCTTCAGGACAGGCATCTCACAGATAGCCTTCCCACAGTCTGGGGCAATCAGATGTTAAATGGTCTCAGCATTATCTGAGCCTTAGCAGACAGTTTGGAGTCAGCTCAATCAATCCCCATCCGTCCGGAGCACAAAACCACCAACTCCAGTTTATCGGAGAAGGGGCCACAGGAAAGGAGTTCACCAACGTGGCAAAAAAACTACTCTCAGGTCACTGAGCATTGAGTTTGAGCCAAGATGATAGTCTTCAGAAATATCTGCTAGTAGAAACCCCAGTCAACAATGAAATCTCTCAGAAGTGAAATTGGAGTCTGTTTGTTTCAGATCAGGAACATACTGAAAGACTTAAGAAGGGTGGTAGTGTTCTCCAAAATTATGGAAGATCTTAAGTTGCAGATGTAGGACGTTGTGTTGCAGTACACAGTACACAGAGCAACGCTTTAGGCGAGCCAGGAAATGTTGGCTGGTGCAATTTTTTTACTATTATTTTTGCATAAATTAGTTTCTTGTGGGAGAGAAACTAATTAGCTCATCGTTTAGAGGGGGAAAATAAGTACGGCCCCAGTAGGATGCTCGGCATGTAAAATGAGTGACGATTTGTGCAACAGCTTCGTAAGAGGCAGGCTGCATGCTGATACTGGCTTGCTGTATATGCCAGGGCCTGATTGATGGATGCATAAATCATACACTAATCGAAGACTGAGGCGTACACAAACAAATACTAGGTAGAGCATGTACTAAAAACATCACAAAATTCCATTGAGGACAGAAATAAAAAAAAAATAAATAAAAAAAAAAAACTACATCTGATTTTATTTCATTAATGAAAAAGAAAGTGATATTTTGCATGACTTTGACACTTTCCCTGTTGAAGACAGCTCAGTTTTCCCTTCCAAATCTTTAGACCACGCACTGAAATAAGGATTACTTAATAGGTCTAATGGTCTGCTTTAATGAAATGTCAACAGTCTGATGGAAAACCTGCTCTCCCTAAAGAGAGACAGAAGCAGGGCGGGGAAGCCATCTGAGCAGACAATGTCGCTGAGTAGGTACAGATTTTTGCTCAGTTATTGAGCTATAATTAAAGATTTTCAAACCACTAATGTTGATGGGATATGAGACATACAAATGAAAAAAAAAAACAGGATAATGTGTTTGTTGATCACTAATGTAATCAGAGCAAAGATTATGTTTTCTCTGTGTTGACTATCGTCATTTGCTTTGTGATTGGAAAGCAACAAAAACAATATGAAGCAGCTATGATGATGACTGTGTCCAGAATGTATTTTTAAATATGCAGATGACGTTTGACCTTTATTTTATATTATATATATCCTATATAATGTTCTTTGCTAAGCAACACAGAATATGTTGGTGCCAAATGTCCCATTTTGTCCTTCTTTCCTTCATATTTTACATTGATGAAATCATTATTATTAATAAGAATTCCACATATATTACTGATAATAAATGTGGGCCTGAACCTTACTTCTGTAGTTCTTCAATTAAAAAAATAATTTCTTCAGGCATAAACACTCAAAATAATAATATTCACATAGTAAGTATTAATAAAGGAGAGAGAGAAGAAAAAGAATACACAGAAAAAAGAAGATACAAATAAAGAATAAAAGAACATTAACACACATCCTTTCAAATTGCCATTTCCTTTTAAGCTGTCAAAACTGTATTCAAATAGGAACACTCTGTAACCTGTCTCCTAACTATCATAATGAAGGATTTCTTAGCTTGTTAGCCTTAAAGACATAATAAGGACCATTGCCTCAGGCATGACTCAGCCAATATGTAGGTGCTCTCCTTGCAAAGTGAAGGAGTGTGATGAGTGTTTTTCTTCTGCTTCATTTAATTCATAAATAGCAGAGCAGTGTCTACCCTCAAAGAACATGGGACGCTCCAGAGGTTGTGTTTTCAGACATCATGGGGTTGAAACATTGATGGGTAATTTTGTTTCAATTGTTCCTGTCAAAACCCTTAGTGCTACAGTGTTATATAAATTTTCCTGAGGAGCACAAGGCTGACATGACTTCAATTTGCACCTGTCATCCTCTTTTACTGCTGATGGGTAACAGTTCTGTATTGTCAATGTTACAGCAATCAAGAAAGTTACAAAATAAAATTTAAAAAAACAACAAAAAAAAGATCTGCTCTCCTAGAAACCCCCCCTTCCTCTAGCATGGGTTCCCACAACTCAAAATAAAGAGTTTTGTGCTATTTTCATCTTTTGGGACCCCTTCTTGCACAGTGTTTTATGGTAAATATGTGATTCTTATTTGTGGCTGTCACTTTCTGCTTCACTTTCACCTCCTCCTCTCACCTCTTCTTTTCACCCCTCATTTCCCTCCTGTCTCTTCTCCTGCAACTTCCACATCTTCATATTTATCTTCCCTTCAAACCTCCCTCTCTGCTGCTCAACTGCATTTTTCCTCATTTCTCATCCTTTCCATCACCGCTGTTATTTCTCTGATTTCTTTTCCCCCTCTATTCTGGTTGCATGACTCTCTCTTCTTTCTACCTCTCTTGTATGCATCTACCCAAATCTCTAATCCGCTCATTGCCAAATCTCTTGGCATCCCTCTGACCTTCCCCTGCAGGTATTCCTTCCAGGATGAGGAGGACATGTTTATGGTGGTGGACTTGCTTCTGGGAGGAGACCTGCGTTACCACCTCCAGCAGAACGTCCACTTCTCAGACAGCACTGTCAAACTCTACATCTGTGAACTGGCCCTGGCTCTGGGATACCTCCGCAACAAGCGCATCATACACAGGTGAGATGTTTTTGTTCATAATTTCCTTTTTTCTGAACCTTTCTCTTGTAGTTTAATATATCATAGTTTGTTTAATAACCTTTAATAATGCAGAGAAGGGTTTGCTGCCAATTATTTTTATACAAAACACAGGAGAGAAATAGTCTGACTGGCTGCCCCATTATTTCTCTTTCTGCTACAGTATGTGTCCCACTTCTGTCTCTCTCCCTTGTTTTTCCACCACCACCGATTTCAAGCTTTAAGTATCCCAGTGTTCTTTTCTCCTTGGCTGTCCACTTCCATATTATTTTCTAATATGAGTGCTCCACTGCTGTGCAGAAAGGTCAAGCTGTCTTGACATGAAGGTCACACCTGACACAACAGTTTACCCTGAGCTGCAGACAATGGCCATCATGAAATGCACCAATTCTGTCTATGCTGCTGTGTCCATGCCTTATCTAATTTGTAAAATGCAGGTTAAGTGCTTTTTAGGCAGAAATATTGCTGCTGTGGCAGAGCCATAGGCTTGCAAGGCCAAGAAAGACATGGCTACAGCCCAGTGTTATTATTTTAAGCTGCTGAGTGACTCAAAGATCTTGGTATATCCTGTTAAAGCATTGGAGCTGCCAACATACATTGAAAACATTGAGTGAAAGAAAAAGTTAAAAACTGGCCCTCTTTTTCTGAGGTGCTTACCCGTTGAGACTTCCTTACTTGTACCAAATAACAATCTACCTCATTCAAATAGGGATAATGCTTTGCCAAAAACATTTTGGAGGAAACATATTTGCTGCCATTTTTTTCCCCAATCCAGCAAATGTGTCATTGTTAAATTGGACACAAATCAAATGGTGGTAGTCAGCAAAGCACAGGATTTTGACTCCAGAGTCCAGGATTTTGATGGTAATGTCCAATGTGATGTTACCGTTGCTTCTCATATAGTGGATTCATTTTCCTCAGTTGCAGAGAAGGCCTTTATTTGAAACAGGTTTGTATCAGAATCTTTTATTCCTAATTTCCTCCTGTTCTTCTGTTAGTGCAAACTCAAAACTTCCTCCACGATTACCTGTTGTCTCGATTAATTCATTATCATGTACATTCCCCAACACTAATTCCATACTCTGAAGTTTCTTTTCGCTAACACAAATACTGTTTTCATTCACTGATAAATTTCAGGCTTTCCAATTGGAAGTTTTTTAAAATTCTGCTATGTTAAAGTGGCAATCTCACAGATTTTCACTTAAAATAAATGTTAAGACACTATCTATCGCCGAATGGGGTAACATGATGGTGATGGAGCCTATGGCCCAATGATGAAAGCATTTTAGTATTTATATATTAGTGGTATTATGAATTTCTGTGGTGATATTCTTGGAAAAAATCTTGTATTAAGTTAATACTAATGCAAACCGAACATTTCCTACTGCCACAGCTTCACATTAAAAGCATTTAACTGGCAAAACTCAAACTGACTTTTATTATGAATTAGTCACAGGAAAGGAAATGTGGTGGTCAGTGAGCTTAGCTCTTAACCTTAAGAAAACAAGAACGGTCATTTTGGACATTTGTGGACAGCAGATCAGTGTGAAATATTGCAGGGAGTAATGAAACAGTCAAGAGCAGCCACACTGAGCTGTTAGAGGAAGAGCGGCAGGTGACAGGGTGCACATCTCCAACTTCTCAGGGAGGTAACCAACTCCTTTCTCTGTGCCCTGTTGTTCGCAGACTCTTGCTGTATGCAGTATAAAGTTCAGGGTTGCTCAGATCAGGATTGCTCACAGAATGATGGAATAAGGCCAGTTATTGTCTGACTTCTTCATTAAAGCAACATTAGTTTGTTTTATTACCACCAGAATTCTGTGACCTTCAGTATTAAACCACATTTGCTGTTACCATCAGTAACTACAGGTGTTGCCAAATCAACCAGGACTGAAATCTTCCAGATTGCCACTTTAAACTACTGTCAATGAAAGTCCACCATTTCTTGAGATTTTACTCATTAAAAGTCTTCCAGCGTTCCTTTTATTGGTAAGCTTTTGGTGAGTATACCATGACTCATGTTAATGTACTGACGGAATTAGGGCTGTGGAAATGTACATTAGAATTTACCATGTTAGCTCTTGAAGGTGGCTTTTTATGTATATTGAGAAAGTCAACATGTCCTTACTCACTCTGAGTTATAGTTTACTATATATAGCCCATAATTCTGCAACATATAGCAAATACCATGACTTTTCCCTAATCTTAATTAAGTGCTTTGGGTTTGCCAAACATAACAATAAAAACATTAATAATGCCTTATTTACCAGGAGTGTATTCTATGAACATCATGAAACATACTTAAACCACTGAAGGTTATCAAAGCGAGTCTTAATGACTCTTGGAATACTGTGACTGCATACATTTTTAGCATGGGCGACCTGAGTTGTGCACGAGTAGTGCTTTTCTCCAATCTCTGAAGCACTGTCCATAGTCTAACCACTGCTTGGACTTAGTCTTCCACTCTGGTGACTGAGTGGAGAGGTAAGCATAGAAAGAGAGGCCTTCCCAGATCATGACTAACAGGATCGATCACTGCAATGGAGAACACTAATTTATCAACATCCCCTGATTACAAATTATACCATTTAACTTAAAGTAGACTACTTACTCGTGTCCATGCTTCTTAGACCTCAATATGAAAGAGAGAGAGAAATAAATAGGATAGATTATTAATTAGCTTATTCACTCAGTCCATAGAGGGATATGAATATTTAAATTATGTTTTTCTATTTTAGTGCCGGAGAGGACAGACTTGCCACTTGATGTGCAGGTGTTGGGGGTGTTTGTTCAGGCGGAATCAACATCTTTTCAATCTGCATTCATTAGCTTCAAATAAGAAGAGGAACTGAAAGTGACTCTCAGCTCATCTCTATGGAAATTGAATATATAATTTCTTCCCTCAGATGTGGACGTGCCGACTTTGGTGCAGTGAGGGAATTCACATAAAGCCCTCAGAATGTGTGTGCGCAGGTGCACCTGTGTACTTGTGTGTATGTGCAGTATGTACACATTCTCCTTCCGTTGGTCTTTCATGATTTTAATGACAATAATGGGAGTAATGACAACAACATAAATCGCATGCAACATGACGATACAGTCATTATGTTATTCACAAGTTTGTCTGTCATGACTGACAGAATATGGTTGACAGTCATTTGGTTCAGGATGATGGTAAGATGTCCACATTAGATAAATTAAGCTTTACTGATTCAAGAAGTCTAAGTGAGATAGAGATTTCCTTTGAAAGAGAGACCTGAGAAAAAATTGTATGCTGTGCAAGTTTACAACAAGACAAATCAGTCACACCAAGCAGTCATCACACACACAGACACACTGCATTGTACTGGAAACCTGTGGATATGGTATGAGAAACTTTCAAAGCTAACCTATTCTGTGATCCGATGTCATGGTCATTCATTCTGAACTCAACTCAGGAAGTTAAAAATTTTGGGAAACTTAGAAAGCATGACCCAAAAAAAAAAAAACCAAAAAAAAAACCAATCAAACAAAAAACAGGTACACTCATGACTTCTAGATATCAGTGAAGACTTTTCATACAATTTCCAGCGGTGAGTGTGATAAATGTCTCGAGTAATAAACTGGATAGTATTGCGGTAAATGGTACCTAGTTGTTTCAGGGTAAAGGCAGCAGAATGAGCATTTAGGATATTTCCATGATCCAATGTAGATACGTATAGAGAATAATGGATGGAATAATTAATTTTTTAGTTTTTAAAGGATTAACAGACACTCAGCAGGATGTTCAACATGAATTTCATAGGACAATGCCCAGCGAGAACGCAGCTGGCCACCAACATCGTTGGACATTTAGTTGAATGTCGGCTGTGATGTTGGGTGACCAAATTTCAATGTCAAGACAACATCTAAGGCCAACATCAATTTGATGTAGAATACTGACGACAGCTGACATTGATAAATTGTTGGTTGTAGGTTGTGTTCCTAAGTAACCAAAGTCCAACGTCTTCCAAGCAACTCATTCCAACGCCATCTTAACTTACAATACTGACATTGTAGTTGTGAGGTATGGTGACCAAAACGTAACATCTACTAAACGTGAGCTAAACTTCACAATGTCAGTTAACCAACATTGGGTTTTGAAGTCAACACGATTTTCATTTCCAACTAAAATTCAACGTCTGTCTGATGTCAGAAAGACGTTGGGCTCTAACGATTCTAACGTCTTTCTGACATTAGATTGACATCAGAAGGATATCAGGCTCTAACGACTAACATCTTTCTTACATTACATTGACTTTTCGTGCCAGCTGGGTGGGTTTTTTTTTTTTTTTTTTTTCAGGCAGGTTGGGGGTCATCAAAAGCAGTCTGCAATCTGGAGAAGGGCTGGTTTGCAGTAGAGACAATGGCATACAAGATGGTATCATCAGCATAACGACTGATATGGCAGTGCTCAGTTGGAAAATAAATATTGATGTATACAGTAAATAGCAGGGGGCCTAATATTTATCCTCGTGGGAAAGCTGTATTAACTATTTGGGCACTGGATTTCAAACCATCGGCAACAAGTAGGGTCTATGGATCCCACCTAGATTCTAGACAGAAGCACTTTGATTTTTGACAAACAGAAATTTTACTTCAGGAATAATTATTAAAGTTATATTATTAGCTTAGAAATTGTTGTGTTTGGACATAAGGTTTGGTGTGGTTACAGTCAGGGTAAACATCTTGAAAGGAGTACTGTCTTTGCCTGTAACTATAATGGGATGCACTGACATCTGTGTTTCGTATTGCTAATTATTTTTCAACAATGAGCTTTTGCACTCTGCCACTGTATTGCAAATATGAAAAATCTCAGGGGAGTGAGAGGTTAACAACAGGAGCTCAGCTCATCTTGATTGCGCCTGGATGGAAAATAAAAAGGGAGTCATCATGGGAGATACAAGATCCTCTGAGCATGAAGTATGATGCAAGGTGGATGCTAATCTAATTCCTCCATGTTATTAAGCGAAAGTGGATTTTACATGAAACTTAAAAAGTAGGAAAAAATTTGGAAAGTGTTAATAATGTTGGTTGTATATTGATGTTGGAGAAAAATGTATACACCAAGGTAATTTAAAAGTTAAATGATAATTTAGGTTTATTACAACTTTAGTGTATTATCCATTATTTTAATAATGCAAGATCGGATATTTTGGTGGAAAACAAATAGGTCTTCTAGGATCACAATTATATTTCCTATTTTCTATGATTTGCACTATACCAGTCCATTTCTAGTCTTGTCTGAATAATCATTGTGTGGTGTAAGAAAATATTTTTTTGACTGGTGTGTATAATTGCATTTTGACACATCATGCTCAGAATATGATCAACCTCTGGAGTGTAAAATATCTGGTTTAACCTAATCCAGCATTGGTTAGTCAGTGTTTTTAAGCCTATACTCTCTGAGGAGTTTTGAATTATAAACAACAGAATGAGTCTCAATTAGATGACATCTTCAGAGACTTGATGAGTCTCTCCAAAAAGGGTGGAAACATAAACGGCAAGTGTGTGATAGGGGAAGGCGTGTGTGTGTGTGTGTGTGTGTGTGTGTGTGTGTGTGTGTGTGTGTGTGTGTGTGTGTGTGTGTGTGTGTGTGTGTGTGTGTGTGTGTGTGTGTGGTTTTTTTGTGGTTGTGGAGGTTGTGCATATGTAAACCTCAGCACAGCCTCTCTGTCATCAACACCACTCATCTCTGGCTGAATCCTCAGGTGCATTTTGGTTCCTCCTGTAATCCTTGGAATGGAAAGACTTATATGTTGTCAGCCAGCAGACTCGCTTAACGAGTCAATATGCCTCAGTGGTTCATTTAGGGAATATAATGCCCATTAAAGTGGTAAAGGGACTAATTGTTTGGCTCTAATCAAACTAACAAAGATGGATAGTGATCCTGTAGACATACCTCAGTTTACAGTTGAGGTGGAAGCTCATATTGTGAATCATAACTGTGGCTGAATCTCACAGTGACATGTGTACAGTATACACACTGTAGTAGTGCCCCAGTCTGAGGCATCAGTAATAACAATAATATTAAAAGATTCTCAGTATCTAAAGACTCTGTTGAAGATGGACATTAATTGAATAAAAACAAGCATTTGTAAGATACTTCTTCATAAATATTATGCTTGGTTTCTATGCATTGCATTATTATATAGAAAGTACAGAAGCTTTGCTTGTGCAATGCATTTTTTATTTGTTGTTTGTTTTGTTTTTGTTCTATTTGTTTGTTGTTGTAAAAAGGGGAAAGACACTTGTTTTAATGTGTTGATAGTCAAAGAGTCAACATGACATGGCCACCTAACACATTGTTGGTTTTGGTCTTGTTGTGAAAATTGTCCATTCTATTCTATTGTTTATTTATTCAGATTTGTATTTCTCATCAAATGAACCAAAGCGTACTGACACCCAGCTGTTGTAGCAGTAAGCCTATTTCAGCCAAGGAGGATTCTCTTTTGCAAGCTCTGATCTCTTCTCCCCATCTCTTGTCTGCCCCTCTCTCTCTCTCTCTCTCTCACAACAGTATAAGGTACCTTTCCCCTCATAATCTCACTCACTCCCACTTTTTTTTCCCTCCCGCGCTATTTTCTCTTCCTACTGTACCTTTATTTCTTTCCCATTCTCTCCCTCATCCTCATTTCTTAGTCTTAGGTGGTTCAGGGTATGACTCTTTCTCTGAGGGAGGGGTGCAAGGCACATCTCTGCTTCAAATAATTTATTTGCTCCTTCATCCCCTTCTCCTCTAGAGGCCTTTTGCGAAGCTACCAAAATGGAATATAGTCTTAATGAACCTCTATCTGGTTAATTAAAGGTGAAAGAACGGTCTCAGTGCGTCCTCTCATGGATGCTTCTTAAAATGAAGAGATATTATATATTACTGCAGACTGCATGGAGGCAGACTAAGCCATTACCCCTACTCTCAGTGAGCTCTTCGAAATGGCGAGCGTTTGTCATGTCTTCAAGTTGAGTATTCTTTATTCATGGAGTGTGTTAATGTTTTATTTCCTAGCAGAAGAAGAAGAAGAAGAACCATGAGGGAGGAGAGGGAAAGTGGGAGAAATTATACGCTCATATTTCATAAATGCAGATTAAGGTACCAGCTGGTGCAAGCTCTCTGATTTCCACCACAAATTGGTGAATTGAGCATTATCGTTGTCGAAAATCTCCCACAGCTCAACCCAGCTCACAACAACAGATTAGCCGGTGGGAGGAGGTTTGCGCTCTAAACATGATAGAATGTTTACCTTCAAGTCTGCTCCAAAAAGATCACTAATTGCATGCTCACGTGTCTGCCTGCAGAAGAAAAGAGGAGAGAGATTTTGGCAGAAAGGAGCGTATTCAAGTAGTCAGAGAGGCAGACTGGGAAACAGAAAGGAGGAGATAAAGGCAGATATACAAAGTCAAAGAGCCAGGCAGAGAGGTTGGAGAGAGGGGACATTTTTTGTAACACTCCCTTAATGTTTCTGATGCAGTGAATTTTTAGTAGCGACTGGCTGTTTTCGGTATCTGCTCAGCACTCTCCGTCTCTGGAAAAGAAGCTCCAAATCAGACTGGGGACTTGTTAAGCCCGACTCTGTCAACCAATCACACTAGGTATGTGTCAACGAAAAAGGAATGAACTTCCCTCAGCTCAGCTCAAGAGCTGCTACTGTCACACAAACACACGTGCATGCACACACACACACACACACACACACACACACACACACACACACACACACACACACAGACACAGAATGTTCACCCGTGTGCGTAAACACGGCGACAGACACACACGCCCATGTACACCTGTGCCATTCTCACACTTGTCAGAGCTGCTTTTCTTCAACAGAAAGAAGAAGGGTTGAGTGAGAGATGCAGCAGTTTGCTAGGTTGGAGCTGTTAGCCTCTGTAGGCGTAGTTAGGCTTTCAATTCACGTTCAAAGGCAGCGGCTGTCTGACTTGGTCTCTAGTGGCTTGTGGGCTCGGGCACATGCAACTGAGGGATTCTGACACTGCGCTTCTATGTATTTCTATGCACAAACTGCTTTACTGTGTTCATGTGTGCTTATGTGTGTATTGCTCATTTTGAGTGTGTGATTTAGCTGAGCTGTGGGCTTTCTGGGGCTTCTAGAGCTCCTCCACTGTCCTTTGTGACAGAGAAGGAGAGGCACAAGCTCCAACAGCTCTCTACTTCTATTCTGGAGTGGAGAAGAGAGTTACTAACGCAGCAGAGCCACGAGAGAGCCTCTAATTATACTGCCAGCAATCTATGCACAGAAAACCAGTGACACCAATTTCATTGTAGCAGCTACAGGATTTTTGAAATTTTGAAATGAAATTTAAGTGGAAAACCACTAAATTAAACATTTTATGTGGCTGAGAACAAGTCATCCATTTTTTCTTTTTGCCCAAAGTGCAAAAACAGAAAAATGTCAGACATAATGCAACTATGGGTCGAAAAATCGATCGACAGAAAGTAAATCTGCAACTATTTTGATAATTGATTAATTGTTTAAGTTACTTTTTCAGCAAACATGCCAAGACTTAAATGGGTGCAGCTGTAAAGTAATTTGTAGACATCACCTTGCCCTCTGGGAACTTTTTATAGATATTTTTCACTATTTTACAATTTAAAGACTAAACAACTACTTTAATAATTGAGAAGATAAATGGCAGATTAATCCATCATGAAAATAATTGTTGATTGCCACCGTACTAGCATGTACAGAAAGCTGGCAAAGGATGGCTTGTAAGATTTGTTATTTTAAAAAAATTTTGGGTCAAATCATTCCTGACTTAACTAAAATGTTCTTCTGTGGTTGCTTGTGCAGACATGAGTACTTGGGCTTCTTTCATTAAATGAAAAGAAATATAAAAAATATTGTTTTTTGTTTTAATGGTAAAAAAGTAACAAGTAGTTATAGCTCCCTAATCTGCTACAGTATCAAACAAAAAGTACTGTTTTGGTATCTGTACCAAAATTCAAGTATCATATCGGCAATAGTATCAAAAATTGTCAAACAATACCGAGCCCTAAATGCAACTAGGTAAAAAAGGACCTAAATGTGCTCCACTGACAACAACTGGGACACTAACAGACTGTGTCTTTTTATCATTAAATGTGATTAATCTATCTGGCACTATAATCAGAACAGGGGTGCTCTTACTGCCTTACAGTTCGCATCTAATGGAGGGGAATCGTGCTGTACTTTACAGATGTGTGTGTTCTTAATTGGCCTCTGTGTATATATGTGTGCACGTGTATGCTTCTGTGAGCTCTTGGAATGATCTGAGTGCATGGCTGTGTGGTCGCATGACCTGTGTGTGTGTGTGTGTGTGTGTGTGTGTGTGTGTGTGTGTGTGTGTGTGTGTGTGTGTGTGTGTGTGTGTGTGTGTGTGTGTGTGTGTGTGTGTGTGTAAAACTCCGTTCTCAGGTGTGTTGGCCTGCTCCAGTATCAGTGCAGTATCATATGAGCAGGTACTGGGTTCAGTTACCCCTCTGCCTCTGATAGCAGGCTGTAATGAGGCCATTAGATCCTGCTAATAGCTTGTACAGCCAGTCAACCGAGAGAAAAGCCGAGGGGATCAGCTTGCATCAAGCTCTCCCGGCCCTTCATCTCTGTCCGCACTCCGAAGAACCCCAAATTTTTTACCTCTATTCTTCCCTTTTTTCTTTTCACTTCACCCCTTTAACCCATCTTGCTTAATTTGCTCTTTGAACTTTCTGTACCTCCTCGCTTACCGTTGGCTCACTATATCTCCTCCCTTCTTTCTCTTTCTGGCCTAAGTCATATTAGTTGCTCTCCACTTCATTTTCTCAATTTAGCTGTATAATATATATATAATAGCACAATGGATTTTGTTTTCTCTAAAATTGTCACTAGCCCCCCTTTCTCCCACAATTCATTCCCAGGACTCTTTATCTCTTGTACTCAATAAATATAACTCAATTCACCTCCTCCCTCTCAGTGTGGCCCGTGCATCCCCAACTATTTTTCCCAATTCATCCCTTTTATGTTCTCACACTCTCTCTTGGTTGATATGTAGATATTTTATACATTTACTTTTTATTTCTCCCCTCCCCCACTCTGTTTCACTTCTGGTTTTTTTGTGGTGAAATAATTGATACACAGCTGTCACTTCATATGTAAATTACTTTGGACTATCATAATGTTTCCTTGGTTTTTACTGCTAAGAGGAAAAAAAGTGAAAAAAAAAAAAAAAGAGAGAAAATCAGACAGGAAATTTTCACCTACAAGCACTACAATTTTAATGTACTACAGCAGCGACAAAAAACGACCGATGATTACAAATTGCTATCTAATAAGTTTAGTGATTGTCAGTACATGGTGGTTATGGCTTTAGAAGCTGCAGTATTACAGTTTGTCCAAATCCAGGCACCCACGCAGTCACACACTCCCACAAGCTTAATGATTCAAGTATTTCCCAACAATATTTTTTCTTTGTCGCATT
This sequence comes from Xiphias gladius, assembly GCF_016859285.1. NCBI lineage: Eukaryota > Metazoa > Chordata > Actinopteri > Istiophoriformes > Xiphiidae > Xiphias > Xiphias gladius. The sequence continues at coordinate 12,060,758 of NC_053416.1, forward strand.
TCATCTTAATCAGATGACAGAGTGGTGCAACTGTTTCATCTCATAGGCCTTTTTGTTGTGTCACCTCTGAAGGAAACCCATTCAAAGTGGCAAACGCTTGCATACGGTTGAGCTGTCACCTAGCCAAGCAGTCCCGTCTTCACACAGCCCTGGTGTGATCGGAGCACCCATCTGGTTCTCAGCACTAACAGATGATGCATAGCTGTTGTGCAAGCTAATAAACACGGGAAAAACTGCCAGTTGCAATGAGCAAAGTTTTCTCTTTTACTATAGAAAGGGATAGTATTTCATGCAGATTAGTTAATTTAAAAACATATGAGTCACTAGATCCAATACATTCTGCCAACTCCTCACAAAGAAGAAAACTACGAAGAACATTGATGAACAGTTTTCTAATGTTTTCTAAGAACTATAATCAAAATCATAACCTACTGTGGCTGCAGTTATGTGGTCTTATAAATAAAACAGCAATAGGTGGATAACTGGGTAAACACTTAAGTCTCATTCAATACTGAGTTAAGGAAAGAAATATCATGTGAATTTTAGCACTACTCTTTCCCAAGACATCATCATTACAGGGCCGTCTGACCTACTTTTCATTATCACTTTACTTTGAGAGAAAGACTGTAGTTGGTAATTGCTGGGTAAATCTTTAGTGTCAGGTTCTGTGAAAGGGAAATAGAGTTTAATTCATGGATCATTAAACTGAATGCAACTGAGAAACTGTGAGTATTGATTGTGATAGTTAGAATAGGCTTCATAAGTCTCTGAGGTTTATAAAATATTGAATATTTTAGTGCAAAACCCCTATTTATAGAGTTAACCCCATTGAGGATGTCGGTTCTGTTAGGGTTAGGGTTGTATTGTAGATCTTTTAATATATCTTAAAACAAAATGCTCATTTACTGTATAAACCCTAATAGTTTTAGAAAAGGTGATGAATGTATGTTGTCATTGTTATAATAAGAATTTTCCAGAAAAAATGTTTAAATGTTAAATGTAATGACAGGTTTATTTTGTTTGTTTGCCTGCTTTATGTAGCTTATGTTGATCAACAGCTTGCAATATCATACATAGATCACCCACAAAAACAAAATCATTTATTTGAAGAACATCATGCCACCAACATCTCACTTAAAAAATAACACAAAATCCACTTTTTTGACTCACTATTACTGTATATGTACAGTTACATGTACAGTTACATCATTAATCCATCGCTAAGACACATTCGCTATCCATTGAAGCCTTGCTATTGTACAGTACGGCTGTGGGCAGTGTTTGATAAATGTGCAGGGAGAACTAAAGCAGAGGGTTAAGTTGCTCCTTAATGTCTGCTGTCAGAAGAACAAGTCGGTCAAGGACATCATCATCATCAGCTCTACCTTGACAGCTCGGCTTTTACTGCACGCCACCTCCTAATAAGCCCAGCTGCTTTGCTTTATCTCTTGAGCCAGTTGTGTTGCCACCTCCTTGTCCTGTGGCTGCACAATGGCAGCCTGGCCTTTAGCTATAGAAGACGCTCCCTTGTTCTCACCTACAGCCTACTTTTTCCAGCAGCCACACATGCCTCTCCTCTCTCCCTCAGTGCCAGCCTTTGAGGCAAATGTCAGCTAATTAAGGGTTACACGGTCGACCTTTCTAACCCCCATCTGAGCCAGTGCCTCTCGATCCAAAAGCACCCAAGCATTGAGCTCCTTGCTACAGGTTGTACTTGTCTCCAACAGTGTGCCGCAGAAACACACATGTGCACACAAAACACAAGGCAGCGTGGCCTTTGATGTGCTAAATACTGCGGGGTTCCTACAGGGCAGTAGTCTTAATTAGAGGAGACACTCACTGAGGATGTACAATGAGTTGGTTGTCAGCTGAGCCGACAACAAAGATGATTTGTGTGTATGTTACAGTGCCACAGTATCCATAATGTTTTGATTGGTCAAAACACATGAATGTCTTCTTGCCAAAGGAAGACAGATTGATACATTTATTGACATTGCATTTCACTTTGATTCCTGTTGCTGCTATTGTTGCCCATGTTGTTTCCTGAACACCTGTGTGGTGTCTCCATCAAAAGGTCTTCTAAAATGTAAGACTGTACCCTCCTCATCTTGGTTAAATCAACCCATTAAAAAAAAAAATAATAAAATAAAAAAATCAAACAAACACAGAGCTGAAACCACCTAAGAATACCATTTTGACTTCACCATCCCTGCTAATGTACAAACAATAGGTTCCCCCTAACATGTCTTCTTTAGTTAACGTTGATGTCAATTTCAGAGTGTGGAAATTCACTGATCATCAAGTGCAAATGGAACATTTGAGAAGGGTGCTGAATATTGAATATCGTCTCTCCAGTTCAAAGCATTTTTTAAAGCTGTGGGGATACGTTCCAGAGATGAGAGAACAGCGAGAAGCTGAGAACACTCTGTACCCTTCCACTGTTTTAGTTTTAGTCTGCAGCCACACAAGTGTATCCTGAAACGCACTGTTCAGACGAAAAAAAAACACTCATATGCCTTAGAAGAGGGTAGTTGTTATCAGAATCTGACACTGTCCAGCAGTGTGTGTGGTTGTGCATGTCTGTCTGTGTGTGTGTGAGATAATCCGCTGTATGTGTCTGTGTGAGTTTGAGCAGTCGTGGGGGTAAAAAGGTGAAATGCAAAAAGTTATGTAAGCACATATGATTTGGGGAAGGGTTGTAAGTGTCACAGACAATGCTAACGTTGTCAAGGACAGATAAAGATCAGTGGCAATGAGGAAAAAGAGGAGAATGATGTTGCTTTGAATTTTAAAAAAATGGCCAGGAGGGACCTGAACTGTTCTTTGAAGTAGTTGATTGCCATCAGGGGCCTTGGTGTTGTTGTCTTTATGTCATTGTGTAACAATTTGGGAATCCGCAGTCTGTGCTCCTCTGAAATCTGTTGTTAAAAATCATTCTCTTCTCCATAACATTCACTTTTTTATGGTTTCAGCATATTTAATAGACCATCCACAAAGTGTTACTTTCATGAGAAGAGTTGGTGATTTGTAGAAGTGCATTTTTCGACAAATGTGTGTAATTGCAACCAAAAAAAAAAAAAAAAAAAAGACATCAGTAGTTGAATGGAAAATGGAAAAAGTCACTTGTAAAAATAAAGAAATACAGGGCATCAAAACACATTCTGGGCTGACTAATGCCTCAATTTCCTGATTAAAGCTCCTTCGAAAATCATTTGGTAAATGTTTGTAAAGAAACTGTTCTAGGAAAAAGGGAAAGTGAAATTAAGACATTTGTATAAATGTGTAAAAATATTCATTTCACCCAATGAGGTATAATTTTGCCTGTGTGCTTTATTTTACGTAAAATATTTTCTCCTTGAAATTTCTTCACTTCCAGCACAATGTGGAGTAACTGATTGCTTCTGGATTTATGTGGCATCAAAGAAAAAAGGAGAAAAAAAAAAAATATATATATATATAAGTGCAGAGAAACAAACATCTGCTTGAAAATAGGAGAAAAACAGGAAACACAACAGAAAATGAGAAACAAGCAGAAGCTGTGGCAAGAGCCTCAGCTTACACCTGTCCCCCTTCTCAGGTGTCTCAGCTACTCCCACAGCTTAACCTGCTGTCCCCTCTTCCCCCTCAAATGTATTAGGTATTCATTTGTTTTCGTCACACACCTGGTGTACACTGGTGCAACACAAAGCCATTTTAAAGTTTCAATCACAGGTATTATATGTCTATTTTTGTCATTCGCTGAGGCGAAATGATTCAACACAGCCTTGAGTCAGCCTACTGTCTAGTGACCTCTTGGAAGCTTTTACATTTGATGATCCGTGCACGCAATTGTGGGTACCTACTGCGACACGCGGGAGATGTTTTGTTTTAAGACTTCATCTTTGGAAAAAGTGCTTTGTTTAAAACAAGTAGAGGAAAAACCCGGTAATTACTATGAGTAATGTAACCTCCCTGGCAGGGCAAACAGAGGAGAGTGCCATCCACGGAAACTTAGAGGGCATAAGCAGTAAATAAGATATCAGAGCACCACCCACACTGTTTCAGTTACAGTTGAACTGCGGGAAGTGCAATGCAGAAATACCATAGCCAAGTGTGCTTATATTACTGAAAACTTTACACAAAACCAGAGTCAAGGATTTTATAGATTACTACTTTAAAGCAGATTTTTAAGGGACAGTGTATCTCACTGGACCAAATGTGTGACGATGTGATGAGACTGCGGTGACTATAGGTCGCAAACCAAAGACGTCATCTCAGTCTGACAGCACTGGTCTGATTTGATACTTCTTGTTGCCTTCCTCTGACTGGTCTAACGGGATCACCGTAATTGAAAGTCAAAAGTTATTTGTTTTTCTAATGTGAACGATAGTTTTGAGGCATGATGTTAGTGACGACATTCAGACAAGTTCCTATACCTAAACAATCAAGCAGGTCATAAAGTAACTCATTCAAAGTGTTCAAGGAACAACAACTTGGACTTTCGTGCTTTAGCCTCGTACTAACTAGTCAGTCAAATCTGTTCTGAGTCAAGAGAAAAGGTCTTCATGAAAATGTTTGCCTTTTATGTAAAAAACGTGAAAAGCAGGGATTCAGAGTTACAAATGAACTGAATAGAGCATAAGCGAAGTCCAGTGGGGGCCAGCTGTCCATTATCACTGTTTTACTTAAATACAAAAACACACAATTATATCTGCACGCACACAGACACACACGCCCTCACCAAGACTACACTGGGTGTTGGATTGCCACATCTCATCAGGGATGTTTTCAGCAGCTTCAGGTAAAAGCAAATCATGATAACATTATACTTCTATTCTTACTTTACTTACTTACTTTATTTTGCTCTTATTGTCGAACGACTCTGGCTCTGACTTTATTTCCCAAAAGCCATATTTTGCAGATCTGCAGGTTGTTCACCAAACAGCACTGTGAAGTAGAATTTAGAAATTTTTATACAGAAATTACATAGAAATACTATCTGTTCTTGATTTTACTCACTACATATTAACACATATAGACAAAAACACATACTAACACCACTGTACTGTTTGTGTTTTCCCTTCCAGAGACATCAAACCCGACAACATACTACTGGATGAGTATGGTAAGACCCCTTTTCTAATTATGTTTTTAATTAATTCATATGGCCGTGACAGGTTGGAATTGGAAAATCCAAAAACCGTACAATAAGATTTTATCAGGTTGTGTAATTTCTTCAGCATATGTTAATAACATTTACCTAATTCACACGGTGGCCTAATTTGATTTATCGCCCCAAATTCAAGACTTAACTGCTTCTGACTAAGGATTTTACCAAACCTCCAACCTCTGAGATCACGTCTGCAAAGATCAAAGGAGTCTCAAAGCTCAGAGGCAGGTTTCACAGTCACTGCCTGGATAGGCCTTGCAGCGTGAAGATGTAAAATATCTCATACATTCATTTAATTTAACAAACATAGCATAGAGAAGGAGAGCACAAACTCATTTTAATTTTCCGTCTACACTGTCAGTCTGCCTTGGTTAAAGTACTGCGACATTTCCATCTTTTCTTTTTTTTTTTTTTAATGATTTTTTTTTTTGATTTTCCCTCTAAACTATGGGATGAAATGAGAAAGAGTGATATGAGAGGCGTATGGAGGACAGGCTGTCACACATCATGCCTCCTCTTTTCTGAAAGGGAAAATCCTGTTGTGAATGATGGATTAAGTCTCATGATAGGTTTTAGTGTGTGTTTCAGGTTCACACAAAAAGGCATACACACATACAATAAGGGAGGAGACAGAGAGAGCAGTGCGTGTGTATGTGTATGTCAGAGGGAGAGGAACGATTGTAAATCAAGGTGACATTAAAAGAGACTATAAATTCTTTCATCAATATAAATACTAAATGTTAAGTTCCATCCTAGAGAAACACAGACTACCTCAGATAGATATGATGGTACAATACATGGTAGATTACACTGATAAGAAGAAACCATGTGCTAAAACATCCTCCACTCTTCTAGGTAGGCTTTCCAAAAGACCTTGGAACATAGCAGCAGGGATTTCTCCCCATTCACCCTCAAGAGCAGTACTGAGGTTGACTACTAATGGTGTGTGATAGGCGGCCTGGCTCTCAATCAGTGTTCCAGTTTCTTCCAAAGGTGTTGGATTGGGATGAGCTCGGCCTCTCTGAAGCGCAATGAAATTGGGGAAAAAAACCGGGAAAACTTTTTTTTATGTAACTGACTTTATGCACGGGCACTGCCATGTTGAAAAAAAACAACAAAAAAAACACTTTTTTTTCCCCCAATCAGATTTGGTCAGGATGGAGGCTTTTCCATGGAGTGAGGGCCTCCACATTTGCTCGATGTGTCTATTAGAGGCACGACTCCCATCACTAAATGCATCAGTGAGAGAAAAACACACCTAGTTCTTACGTAAGATGAAACACCAGCTTCAAATGCATGATGATCTGTTGAGTTATGGCACACTGATTGACTAAAGATAAGAATCATGTCACGAAACTCAAACCTGGTTCAAATGATAGCGTTGATAAATTATATTAGTACTGACCAAGCAGACATGATTAAAAAAAAAAAGAAAAGGGGGTTGAGTATTGAACAAGAAAGATGGGAGTTGTGCACCACTTTAAGAATACCTCACCTGTGCGGCACTGGCATACAGAACTAACAACAGGTACTATTATGTTTTCAGACTCATAAGAACTGAGCCAAATATGAGCATAACTGAAATGATCTAAATTCTGTATTTATAGGCCCAGACAACAGTCACAGTTATGTTGCATACTTTTCTTAAAATGTTGGAACATGATCATGGTGTGTAGTAATGTTACTTGAAAGCTGATAAAATTGTATCGTAAATGGAATATTGTGATATTTAAATCAATGAATAATTAACTAACTAACTATATTGTAGCTTTAAGATTTCCCTGAACTGGAATTAAGAGGTCTAGTCCTAGCCATGAAGCCAGAGACCAAAAGTTTCCATATACTGTACACACATACACAGAGAGAAACACACACACACCCAACAAAAGTCCTGAGATTTCAGAGGGCAATGGGCAGCTGCTCAAGGGAGCTGAGGGGATATGTGGGATGGCAGCCCTGCTGTCACTACAAACTGGAAGCAGACAAAGACGGGAGGGGTGGTTGAGAGGAAGAAAGAGCGAGACAAACAGGGAGAGCCACAAGAATAAGACAAGGGAGTGATGTGCAAGCATTTCTTGAAAGAAAGATTTGTCAAAAGGAAGAAGAATTGGGTAGACAGAGAGAAGGAGATATGGGAAAGAGAGTGATAAAGAGGACAGAACAGACACATTGAGGGAGAAGGAGGAGAGCAGAAGCTTTGTCATCCTCAGCCTGATTTCCAAAGGACAACACTCGTTCACCTGTGGTTTCTCTCTCTCTCTCTCTCTCTCTCTCTCTCTCTCTCCCTCTGTGTGCATGTCCTTTCAAACTCAATAAACATTTCTCTCCTCCGCATGCATTCTGCCTACACTCAGCTTTTTCTGTGCAGACCTGTAGGTTACCTCTCCACTGAAGTCTAAAACAACACGAGGTACCAGAGGGGGGCCAGTGGGCTGTTTGCTTCCGCACACCACTTCAATTTTGAAAGCTGGAATTGCCCTGTGTTCCTCTGGGAGCCGGTTCATATAGAGAAAAACAATTTGCTCAAGCACGTGCGCTTTTTTTTTTTTTTTTTTTTTTTTTTTTTTAAAAACAGGATAGCCCTGGGATGTTGAGAGAAGCTCAGAGAGGGCCGTTGCTTAGGTTATCCACTGTGAACACACACACACACGTGCTACCTATGAAAGCAGACAGTACATTAAAGGGATATTGTGAGCGAAATCACAGGTCTTTCTTCTACCAAATAAACATATAGAAGCACTCGGACTCTTTCAGGTAGTATATGGTCTTTCTGGATACCTGCAAGACAATATGTTATTGACAATGCATCAAGTTTTATGTTCTCCCATGTTGTTTCATTATGTTGTCATCGTGGCGTCTGCGTGTCTGTGTCAACAAGCAATAGCACAATACATTTAGAAAAGTTATAATCATGATAGAAACTCAAGGTTTACGTTACAAAACTGATTCGATTTTTGTGTATTTGTTGCACACTTGTGAAAAAACATACACCACATTGGGATGCTTAAAGTCTTCTGCCGATTATTTCATCATTACGATTTGGCAGCTCAAGCGCCTCTTGTTCATTTTGGTATTATGATATCTAAATCAAATTCCACAATAGTGTTTTAGGCTCATAGGTCCTTTAAAAAGGTAGTAAACACATCAACTGTCTCCAGTATTCATGAACACTTAAGGAAAATCATCCAGGCGCCCGTGTTACAAAGTAGTTTGTACATCAGCCAGATAACTGTGAGAAAAACCTGGAATAAGTTTTGTCACTTCAGTCCGTGTTCTAGGTTTGTGGGGGTTAGTTTAACAATCACAGATCCACAAGATAATAAATAATTATTATTTATTTCTAATAATATGACATGGCTCAAATGTTTTTTATGTAATAAGTGAGTTTATGTAGTTAAAATAAGTGTTAAATTAACTGTAGATCACCAGTGTCAACTAACAATAACAGACCAATTCTGTGAGACCAAAATGTTGTTCTATTAAAATCCAATTTGTTGGTAGCTATTGGTACAGTGTGCAGAGTGTGTCTGTAATTTCTGCCTAAGTGGGTATTTAGGCTGAAAACGGTGCAATAAAAAAATATGAGGGGCATGATGCTCCAGGTACCAGTGAGGGAAGTAAAAACCATCCAGCAAGTGCAGTTTGAGAAACAAATCCTTGAGTCTGAAGGCCTATCAGACGGCAAAACACTGCACAGTGGTTTCTAATGTCACAAGGAGAGTTTTTTCAACTCTGGAAAGTTCACAATGGCAGTCATTTTATCTTTGTTGCAATGATCACAGAGGAAAATACAGCATTGACATAACAAAGTAATCTGCCAGGAACCAGCACTGGGACTATTATTAAACTAATTTGTGTGTGCACATTATGTGTTATGTGGTTGCCATCAGTGGTGAGGGTGTTTCGAGGTAGTGGTAAGCAAAGGGAAAATAAAAATAGAAGAGAAGTGCAGCAGGGTGACATAACCTAAGGATCAAACCTCGACAGTTGTGGAGGTAATCCCAATAAAACACGTGAGATAGCTAAACCATCAGGGAAACCTGCTGCACCATTGTTCAGCCACCACACATTTCAGTTTTCCCACAGACAGGGAACAGTTTGACTGCAGACAAACAGGGGTTAATCTCATTTACTGACTATAGATTTTAGAGCAAAATATATATTTTTTTAATTCAAGGGAATAGTACTGTTCTGAACTACATGCATTATTTTAACAAATTCAAATTTGATGTGTACTCTCTTCATTTAGGGCACTCAGAGCAGAGTGAAGTGGCCGCCTCACAAAAAGTGCAATAACATCTTAGGATCCAAAGGATAAAACGCAACGAGGAACTGTAGTTAGTGTAGTTGAGTCGTGGTCAATGCAATTCAATGAATGAAAAAAAAAAAAGAGGAAAACTAATGTTCAAGCTAGACTGGCTTGTTATGTTCAGTAATTTTAACATATTACATCACAAAGGATGATTAGCTTCCTCTCTCTGATTAGATTCCTACTTTTTCATACGGATTTGATAAGAGTCATTTATGTATTAATCTCTAAGAATCAACTCTGTGCAGTGTTTGTTCAGTTTGACTACCCTTCTGACATTTGTTATCAGTTGACTCAGTACCATATCTGCCCTACCACTGAACAAACTTACACTCCAAATTACATAGTTAATATTTACAAATCGTCAGTTAATAATAATGAAGCAAACCCGTGAGTCTAAAGGCATCTGAGGCTGTACTGTTCCTTACACCAGACTGAACCAAAGCGGTTTGAACAGATCAAGCAATGGACCACCACTGCCATCACTGGAGCTGTTTTGAACTGATCTCTGTGTTTAAAGTTTCAAAACAAGTCTATTCATTTCTGGTACAAGATACTTTTGGCCCAGCAGCCCGGCATTGTTACAATGGTTGTCTCTTTCTCCTGGCTGGCTACTGTGTAAAACTGCTGTCCTAAATCTGTCTTCTGCAAAGCTATGAGAGCAGAAGACAGAAATAAAAGGGGGATAAGCATGACAGGGACAGGAGGTATCATTAAATATGAAAAAAATGAAGGAGGATCTGTGCTTAATCAAGTGCCACTTAAAGTCTGAACTGGCATTTCAGTCCTGCTGCACCTTTGCCAGTCATTAGACTACATGGTCCTCTGATATCGGCAAAGCAGCACCCAATCTCCCACTGTGCATCACTACACAGCTACACTCGTACACCACAGCTTTGAATACCGTTTGTGAGCATATTTCAAACTTTTAAGAACACCGAAAGAGTCCTTGTAAAAACAATACAAAAAAACAAACAAAAAAAATATATATACATATTTATGTATCATATATATTTTTATGTCTTTTTTTTTTTTTTTTTAAACTTAGGCAGCTTTGTTCTGGCAGTTTTCTTATCTCCAAGGCCTTACTGTTTTTGTGTAAATAAACAGTAATCTGTTTGTTTTGCTTGTGTGATAAAATATTATAATTTTATGTACAGTATGGTTGTGGGTCTTACTGTATGTGTTTGTGGGGTTACAGGGGATATCCATTCATCCGAAAACAATCACTCTGCGGCAAAAACTCCCATACTGTGTCTCGCTCTCTCACTCCAACACACTCACACACACACACACACACACACACACACACACAGATTCAGATCATTAGTGTGTGCTCAGTGTGCATGGCAAAGACTCTGGGCCATCTTGCAGCACATAGCGACACAGGCCAATGGATTGACTTTGGAAACCACTGAGTTTGCTCCTCACTTTGAAGCAATGCAATCTGTTTTTTCTATAGGTCATGTCCATCTAACAGACTTCAACATTGCAGCCATTGTGAAAGAAGACCTAAAAGCGACATCCATTGCTGGGACCAAGCCATATATGGGTAAGAAAATACATGTTTGACCAATGCTTTACAAGTGGACTATAACTCTGGGGACTTCAAACGGAGGCTCAAAAAACAGTTTAATTCACAGAGAGCATGGAAAATAACATATGTACACTCCAGACAGCATGTTCATATTTGCTAATCCAAATGTTAAGAGTACTTAAATGCCTGATGAAGGGATGAATGATGGACAATAGATTGGGGGACACATGAAAAAGAACACAACCAAAGAGTAGTAATTTTGAGATCTGTGGGGAAAAAAAAGAAAAAAAAAGTAAATGCTCCTAAAAATGAAAGAGGACTCATTAACTACTTTGTTGTAAGGTACACTGTGAAGGTTTAAAGCTTAGGCAGCTTAATGCTTAAATTCTGTCAGTGAAACATTTTAAGTTACAAATAATAAGCTCATTCCCTCAATTTTTGTGTCTTTCTTGTGTCCAAATTTTGCGAAATTATATGTAGTATATTCTTGAGACGTATACTGGTTGATTTTGATGCATGAGCCCAAAACCCGAGAGTAGTTTTTATCTTTTTCAACACAGCTACAGTCGTCCTCCTCTTGACTCTTACGTACAGATTAGATCAGATCGATGTGGATTCAGCTCAGATCAGATAGGAGCTAACAGGATTTCAGGGGGAATATTAATAACATCGTAGCACGTGTTTTTGTGTGTGTGTATCAGAGTGTGTATGTGTGCTCAAGATGGGTTTGTGTCTGTGTTTTGTGTGTGTGTGTGTGTGTGTGTGTTCATGATGGAGAAGGATTTTGCAACCAGGTGTGACTAGATTTCAGGCGAGTACTCTATGGTGTAATAGATAATTCATGCTTACTCTGGTAAAAAAAAAAAAAAAAAAAAAAAAACTCTCGCTATCTCTCTCTCAGAGGCTTCAGGAGATAAACTGCACTTTTTCCTCCTCAGCAAGAGGGCAGAGCAAACCTGCCATGAAGGAGAGGAGTGTGTGTGTGTGTTTGCATGTTCCTGGGTGTTTCTGGATGAGTGATTGAAATTCGTTGTGACCCTTTTGAACAAGATTACAGCTGAACAACCTTTTTCCCTAGAACAGATTATTCACTTCCACAGGAGGGGACAAAACGTAGCTAACCAATTTAAGGGTTTTGATAGTGTCAACCTCCCAGAAAACCTGTTCAGTCAATAATTAATTACAAAGATGATGCGATGCTACAGAAGCACATTGCATTCAAAAAAGACAAAAAAATTTGGAGATGATGTTTTTTTCTTTTGTGAACGCAATGCCGTTTGGCTCAAAATTTGACCCCAATAATTAATAATGGAATTTATGATTTTCTTTGCAGAACCACAACAAAAACTCAACAGTTAAATGTGAAAACAGGCTGGTGGTGAGCTCAACCTCTTCTGTAAAGCCTGCTCTCAGTTTCTCGCAGCTCAGAAGTTCCAAACTAATCTTATGTATAAAAGCAGTTCATACAGCATTCGCTATTCTGTGTCACAAGCCCCTTTCAGGCATGCAACTTTGATGTTGCGATAGCGATCTGGCTGGGTTCTAGAAACATTACTATAACACTTCCAATATCCTCCCTGTTAACGAATTAAGCAGTAGAATTCTCTGTCTAATAAGTGACGATACTGATGAGCAAATTCATGAGTGGATTCACTGTGAGAAGAGTGAGCGAGTGTCACGAATCAGTGCCAAATACTGTGCAAGCTTTCTCTGCAACAGTCCTGCTATATCTGAATAAAATCACTATGGATCATTTATGTAACAAAGGCCTAGGTGTGAATTGCAACTAGGGTGTGAACTATTTTATGTATTCCCTGTCTGAAAAGGGCTATAGTTAAGTCCCTAAAAACAAGAAAAAGAGATCAAAACACACCAAAAAAGCCAATTTTTAACTAAAAAAAAGATACGTGTCGTCCCGCACCATACTTCCATTTAATTCTGTTGTATTATTTCTGTCTCTTCGATCAGCTCCTGAGCTTTTTCAGACCTTTGAGGGGTCCCACCCTGGCTACTCCTTCTCTGTTGACTGGTGGTCGCTGGGCATCACAGCCTATGAGCTACTAAGAGGACAGGTAACGAAGACACACAGTGAGGGAGAGAGTACCGTTACCATGCCCACATCTCTATCACTTCAGCATGGCCTGGCAGGCTTTACTGCAGTGAATAATACATATGACACCTACAAGAGTGTGCCAGAGAGTCCTGTCAGTAGGAGCCAACATACAGCAAGTCCTCAGCCTCAACAAAACAAAATGAAGGTGAAGCTACAATTGAATTTTACATTTAATCTGGCCGTACTGGGGAAAATGTTTAAACGTTTAGTCACGGTGTGAGATGAATCGCTGCAGGAGAATCAAAAAAATAAAACCTGAGTCATTTCGAGAGCCATGTAGTTGAACTTGATTTTTTAAATATTATTTATTTAATTCTTTTCTGGTCCCATCTGGATGAGTTTATTTCTGATGTCATGGAAATAAACACAGGATATTATGTTTTTACTCAATCTCCTTACTCTACAAGCTGAGCCTTAGAGGTAACGGCAGTTTGGTCATTGTCGACTAAGTAATACTGCAGCTGCAGAATTTCCTCTCATATTTCAGGGTGCTGATTACACAAACTACAGTAACCTTCGTCTACACTGACAAGGACCCAGAACACCTGAAACTGATCTGGAGCTCTCATGAAGAGTTCCTGAAATAATTTCAGTCCTCTCCTTTCTCACCCTTCTCCATGACAGTTCTTTTATCTCCTCACGTTCCTGTTATACTTTCTAAAATGCATTAAGAAATACAGCTTACTCCCATTGAAATAGATTTAGTCCTCCCTCAAACTTTCTTTATCCCTTCTAAAATATCTTTTGTCCTCTGTCTGACCTCAAAGCGATATCTTACCTACACCAAACTACCTTAAGTCTTCTCTTGTCCCTCACACCTGTGTCCTGTGATTTTCAAGTATTCTTCAACCTTCACTAATTCAGAAGAGGGTTGCAGAGCACAAGCCCAGAAATGACTTTGAATGACATTCTGTAGACTTTAGCCCCATTTCTCTCTCTTTGCTCATGCTCCACTTTTTGGAGGTTTCTCTATAATCCCAGTCCCAGACTTGTTTTCACCGCTCTCCCTGCACACCACCATCACCTTCTCCCAGAAAATTAATTTTCATATCATGCCTTGGTCTCCTAAGGGTTTTCTTCTACATTGTTCTCTGAATGCCACATTTAAACACTGTCTATAAAGCATAAATCATACTCAAGGCGTTAAAAAACTGGCCTGGTGGATGTGCAGAATTACTTGGCAGTTGGAAATGGAGAGCCAGCTCACTATTACCCAGCTCCAGGCACCTTTCGATCCCCTTCTCAGCCTTTACTTCATCTTATCTCTCTCTTAAGCTCCGACCACTTCTCACTTCAATCATGCTTCCCTTTCAGACAAGGTCGGACTGGCCATCGGGTGTACCGGGACAATCTCGGTGGGCCGCTGCATCAGTGTGCCGGTAGATCGTCCAAAAATCCATAAAGTTTTTACTGGTCCTGTCAGTCTCTTCACCGGCCCTCTCTTTGTACCTGTCATTCTAACCAAGCTCCCCGGGGATGGTTACAGTGGATAAGTCCAGGGCTGAATTTCTTTTCCGGTCCAATCCTGCTTTCAGGCCATTTAACTCCTCTCTCACTAATCATGGTTTCCTGCTGGGTGTCACCACTGGTCGCAGGTACAGATCTAGGCAACTCAGCATCTCTCCAGAACTACAAATCCATCGCTGTCACTTTGTTTCTCCCGCTGTAGCCTCTGTTTTTTTTTAAAGTAGACTAAACTTCTCAATCCCCAGAGGAGGAACACTGAGAACACATGGTAAATTTACAAAAGAATACAAATATATAGTAATACATGAGCCAATTTCTCCCTTATCCACCATCGGACTTTGAACATCGTACTCCAAAAGAATATATCGCTGGTTATCTAACACCTCTTTTGTGTCCTATATGGGGAACATGTGCAGAATTGGAATATATTTGCTATCAAGCATTTGAAGGAGACTGTAAAAAAAATGAAGGATGGTGAGGCATCCTCCTAGGTTGTGTATTACTACCATTTCTCTTTCATCTTTCCTGTTTCTCTCACTCCTTTGCTCTTCTATACACAACAATCTGGGAGAAAGAGGCAAAGGAAAGGACTGTCCACCTCAAAACAGCCTGATCCAGCTGTGTCATTTACCAAATCAAGTGAAAGGAGTCTCTCTGTCCTAGACTAAGCCCAGAGGGTGTGCAAGGACTGGTGTGAAGAAGTCTCAACAGGCTATCCCATGTTTTCTGACCCACAGAAAGACCTCTCACACTGAAAGGCAGAGAGTTAAGTTGTGTTTGAGATTGGTCACTTATTTTCTGTTTCCGTCTGTGATTTGTCCCCATTATTGCAGGGAATAGGTTCACAGAAGGTAAGCAGGAGAAGAGGAGGAGGTAGAGAGAGTAGAGAGCGGCAACTGAGGAACAAACTTTAGGACACATACTTTATCAAAGAAACTCCTCCAGGCAGTGCATGACTATGACGACAAACTGTAACCTCTCCTCTCCTCTCCTCTCCTCAGAGACCATATGTGATGAGATCCAGCACACCAGCTAATGAGATCCTTCAGACCTTCCACAAGGTCCATCCCAGCTACCCAGCAGGCTGGTCTTTGGAGATGAAGTCTCTGCTCAGAAAGGTAAATGAGTGGCATGTGCATAATGCAGAATATACTGTTGGAGGTATAGAGGGTATGCATTTACAGTATGTCGCTTCTTCGGTTCCCAACCTTTTTGGCTGGGGACCCCTTAAATTGAAAACAAATAAAAAATAGTCACAGCTTGCGAATCCCCTCTAAACTTCTTAGATTGTGTCACTTGAATAACTGTTAGAGACCTGAAAGAGTTAAACTATCCCATATTTCATTAAAAGCAAAGATTATAGAAAAAAAATCCAATGGTTCGCTGACGTTACACAATCCCTAGAAAGTATGGCCTCATGTTGCCTCTCTTCTCTTTTTCCTTTGGTACTAAAACTTTTGCCTGAATTGTTTCTGAATCTATAGGCATTCAATTGCAATTGCATTCAACTACTCTACTACCATTTTAACAGTGTTTTATATTTTTTTTTCCCCCCATGAGTATGCACAATGGTAGATGCTGACTGTCTGGTATGCCACTCCAGAGAAGCGAACACGGCATCTTCGGTGTACAGTGACATCACGTTCACCCCATCTAACAGTGACACTTACTAGCACTAAGGATCTAAAATGACTATCCCCCGTGAAATTTTGAGTTTATGCGAAACCTCTCTCAAATGTGGGCGCGTGAGTGTGTCACCTCATGCAAAATAAATGTCGTTTGAATAAGGACTAGCAAACCTCCAGAATGTACTATAGTCATTTATTTAAACCTGCACCTGCCAGCTTCTCATACTGTTAGAGCCTGGTGGCAAAATTGAGCTCTAACACTGCAATACTCAGATGTAAGATGACATCAGAAAGAATCATGCACATGTTTACCAACTGGACTGCCAGGTGATCCTGTTGTAAATACATAATGGACAAGAGAGGCAAGCATTGTAGGTTTAGCCTTTTTTTTTTTTTTTTTTTTTTTGATAGACCACTCTCTACTTTGTAAGAGTTTGGGTTTTACTCTCATGTTTGAATTCTTTATTTCCTGTGGGAAGACAATTATCCATAACTGACACCAGCACTTCATGTGGGCAAATATGGTCCTTCTGCAGAATCTTAATTAGGGGGTCGGTTTCATTGTTACAGCCCTACTTTGTATACAGGCAGTTTATTTGTTCATCAAAATTTTGCAGTGAGCATTGGGGTTTTTGAATTATTTAAAATTATGTTTTCAAAAAGAGGGACTTGTGTTGTTTGTGAAAAATGGTGACTCACAGTGTAACTGTACATAGGCAAATAAATCTAAGCAAACACACAGAGCATCAAAATGAATACTACTCATATTATTCCTTCGTTAGATTAATTTGAATGTACATTTTTCTTTCATTTAATGTACTTAGCCTATTCTTAAATCTAAACAGTGTATCCATAATTAACTATCAGAGGTCTGTTCTTCTTACTTTAAAGTTAAACCATTTGCAAAGCTAACAGATAGACTGTTGCTGTAGCATTTGGGTTTTGTCTTGGCAGCGATCCACTGCAGTCAAACTGTTGCATTGCTTCGTGCTCAGACTCCTCGCACCTCATTGGCATTCCAGTCGCACGTATAAATGTGTGTGTGTATGTGTGAGAGGGAGAGAAACAGTGTGTGTGTGTGTGTGTGTGTGAGAGAGATGTAAAGAAAATGAGTATGTGAGAGAGGAGAATTCCATGCTCAGTATAATTTTCATTCATCCTTCACACTTCACAATCTGCTGATTTCACCTTAACACCATTTGTTTTTTATATGCATGTCATTTCTTTTCCTCTCCTTCTGCCCCCTCCCTCTCCCTCCACACTCTCCTCTCCTCTCCTCAATATCTTCCACCTCCAACCCCTTTGTCCCTGTATCCTCATTCTCAGGCACATCCTTTAGGGCAAACATGTGCTCCTTTCTCAGTGGGACTCTGCCTCTAACTTTTCAGCCTTGCCTCCCCGTGGACAATTGTTTTATTGTAATCCTTTTGTCTCCATCAGTTGCTGTGCATAGATGTCCAGAAGCGCATTTCCTGTCTAGCAGAGCTACAGGATCTGGACTACATGTCAGACGTCAACTGGGACGCTGTTCTCAGCAAACAGCTTCCTCCAGGCTTTATTCCCAATGTGAGTATGTGAGCACTGCCTCAGTATGCTACACAACAAAATGCTCACATCCAAAAAGAATAGAATAGAATGTTTATCCGACATTGTCCTGCTATATTGTATTGCTAATCCACCACACTTTCTCCAGTCCACCCTCTGTGTCCCTAAAAAACCGGCACAAAAGTATAGCACCTTCCAATTCTTTAAAAATAAAACAGTAACAAAAATGAACAAATACCATACGATGAATAAGCCAGCTGTGGATGCCTTTATCCATACTACCGTACAGCTTTGTCAGGGTATAGCAGCATGATTTTTCCCTTTTAAAACATTTCAGAATAATACCATCTATCCCTGAAACCCCTCCTCCCTTCCGCTACTCCCCCACACCTATCCCCATACCAGTAATTCCCCCAAAAGGACAAAAGATGTAGGGAAAAAAAAAACTGTTTCCGGGACTACCTACTCTTCATCTTTTTCTTGTCAAGCTGTATACACCGCCCCCTGCTGTGCTGAGCTGGCTCTCCCACTGAGTGTGTAGACACCAGTAAGAATTGACAGATGCATAATGAGAAAAAGCAGCACGCATGTGCATGCCTCTTAGGTACAGACAAAGGCAGAGAAAGCCCCTTCATGTCTACCTCTAGGTCTACAGGTGGGATCTGGATTGTTATAACAAGTTGGATGGAGATAGTGCTCGCAAGTAATAATATCATAGGGCTTCCTGCCTCCAAGCTGCTTGTTTGCCAAGGCTGATGTGATATGCTCTCTGTAGTGTCAGGTTCTCAAAGTAGCTGCATTGATTTACTCTGCCCTGTTTCAAGGCTGCTAACTGTACAGCAGAAAATACCACACAAGGTCTGAATGAGAGCCTGCAATGTCCACATCCTACCTAGCCGTTAATTTGATTCAGTCTCATAAAGCTGCCAGTAGAAAAATAGTACTTAACAACTGCTGTCATTGGAGTACTTTAATCAAACTACATCTGTAAGTCCTTTAAAAATAACTGTTAGCTTTTATGTGTACGGATATGATCGATTGATTAAGGTACAGTAACAACACATATCATCCCATAGTTTTACTGAAGCAGCAAGGGTGACAGAAACTGTCCCTGCTTAGTGCGACATGTGAATGAATGCAGTATAATGACAAGTGGCAAGAAATGGCAAGTGAGTAGATGACTAAATGACTATGTAATTCTGGTAAAAATCTGTAGTGACTGCAGAGCAGCAGGTATCCCAAGCGGCCAGGCTGGCACAGCAGAAGAAAAACACAGAGGATCGATGGGGAATTGACAGTGTCTCTCTATCTAATTACAGGCTCCTTCTCTGTCTTTAGTCAGACGACTATTAATGTTTGAACATCAAGGGAGAACTCAGGCCTTATGTTTTGTTTTCTAGCTCCCCTGCAATGCTGCTTTAACTTTATTGGCTTGCTGCCATTTGAGCCTTGATCTTTTATGTAAAAGTGTGCATTGCATCACTCTGTATAATATCACATTTAATCATATCTTATTGAATTGTAAAGACCCCCCCGAAATTTAATCATTGAATATGATTTTATGTAATGCAGATGTCAGACATTTAGTGGTGCAAGATCCTAAGTTTTCTTGTTCTTGTTTTTGCCTGCAAATATCATTTCCAACATTGACACAGCAACATACATCAGCAAATGCTTGTACACACCATAAAAAAAACATAAACAGTTAATGAAAGTATTTGATCCACTGAGTCCTCTTTTTAATGGTTGCCTGTATGTGTCTGTGTGTATCTATAGAGGCGGAGGCTAAACTGTGACCCTACATTTGAGCTGGAGGAAATGATCCTGGAGTCCAAACCGCTTCACAAGAAGAAGAAAAGACTCGCTAGAAAGACCAGGGACCAGGGATCTGATGGGTCCCCACAGGTAAGGCTTTCAATTAGAAAAACTTAACAAAGTAATTAAACATTGCACTTGAGGGAGAATTTAGACGCTACGAATTTTTTCTTTTACTACCACTGTTCCTCAAAAAAGTAGGTCAAAATATACATTTCACTCAGATGTAGGTTGGTTTATCCTGTCCTTAGTGGATCACACATGCCTCTTATGAAGGTGTCTCTCCCTCTCAGTGCTCATCATTATTCATTAAAGAAAGCTGGCCACTGGTTTCATTTGGCCCAGTTGCAGGTGATAAGTTGCTCCTTAGTTTGTCTATAAAATGTGTCTGTAGTGCTATTAACAATGTCGAGGACACATTTCAGAGTTCTGTCCTCCCTCACCTTCATCAGAATAAATGTGCTGCCTGCCGGCTGTGTGTATGGTGAAGGCAAAGAATGCAATCACCTAGCGCTTTTTAAATTTTATTTCCAGTCCTTCACTCCGTCCACATAAATCAGCCATTGTCCTCTGCGTGTTTATACAAAAGAGAGAGGAAAGCACTAAAGGGTTCATTTGATCAACCGGGTTAAGTTAGACATGGGAGGAACATACACACATATACACATTACACAGGCATAAACACGATGATAATGAAAGCAGTTAGGCAGCTACGACCAACAGCAGTGATTTTATTTTTGGTCTAGTGCAGTGGTGGGAGCTGATCCAGGCAAAGAAAGGCTTTCTTCTGAGGGTATACACAAAACTGGTATTTTGAAAAGAAAAAAAAAAAATTGTTACAAATACTTAGTTCCAGTATTTTTGAAATTTATTAAAAAATGATGTGCAAACATGTTTTCCATGTACATATGGGTCGTTGGTCTTTGGACAATGTTTTACATTTCTGTGAGATGCATTTTGATAATAAAATCTGAACTTTATCTTGTCATTTGTCAAAAGGGACTCATTTATACTATTTTACTGTTTATTACCCTTCCTTTAACACTCCTCTCTCTAAAATTACTTCTCTGCACAAACTTACGTCTGAGGGCATTCTAACGGGACATGCCAGGACATGCCTGTGTCACACAGTATTTAATAAATCTGTTGTTTTATGTGACCCTAGAGGTTACAGAACTAATACAGCGAAGCATGTCACTACCTGCCCTGAGCCTGAGTCTCCGCTGATACGCACACATATACAACCTATGCGATGCAAAGGTAGGGAGTTTGGCCCTTCCCCCACTCTTTGGCACATCAGAACAGTTTGCGGGACTCTTTTCTAATAGAAGTGAAGCAATTTGTTTTGACTACAGAGCACGTACTTTGCCAGCTTGCAAAACGAAATCAGAGCTGGCTCAAAGTACACCATGTTTTAAAAAGCTGACAACTGATTGTGGAGACTTGTATGTGTGTTGCATATATCAGTGATATTTCGCTGTGCAGCCAGACAACATTCATCATCCCTTGGCCCATGTAGACAAAGAGAAAGTCTCCTACTTTAATGAAATAATGATAGAAGCCTCTCAGGGAAACATTTGTTATATTAATGTAGCCAGTTGAAGTAACAATGTATGGTCAGGCTGAGGGAAACTATCATTAAGTCAATGACATGGTTTTGTACTCTTGTAGATTGCATTTCCTAATTAAAATCACCTTATTTGTCCTTGTAACATTGAGGCATTATTTGATTAATGCAGCGCAACCAAAATCAGGTTGGTAATATTCTGCTGTATTTGGCTGACAGGTCTTTTCACATGACAAAGAAGATGGCCACTCTAAAATTATTTGAAACAATAAACAACTACATTTATCAGGTATTATAAGAAAGATTGAGGTTGGTATGCACTCCTGGAAAGGTTTTATGCAGATCAGTGAGTTTAGTAGTCTTAAATAGGAATAGTGATTAACATTTGCTGCATTTTCTTGAAGCGATCAAAAAAAGAAGATTGCAGAAAGAGAGAGTCCTGTTTAAGTCTCTTTAGTGCACTGCTGCTTTAATACAATGAAATCAGTCTGAGGCATTTGTGCTCCCCTTTTAAATTACTTAAATAGCTCAGTGTCACTTTTGAAGGTCGTTTTTAATAAATAAGTTTGTTCAGAAAATCTTTAAATCTTTAAATCTGTAAAAGAAATTTGACTTGACTCTGGCTAAGGTGTAGGTGGAACCTTGGTGGAAGTGAGCAGTGGATGTTATCCACCTAATCAGGTTAATACAACTCCCTGACTCCTCAGCAGGGGCGTTGTATTGAAAAAAAATTTCCAAAAGGGATTATTAACTCAAATTTATTCTGTAAAATACCATACTAAAACTATCAACTCTCTCTCAAAGTGATTTGTTTAATGTGTTATCTATTATTTATTTCAAGTAGTCATATTCTGCAGCATGTGCTGCTCTCTCTGCCAGGGAGCACACTCGCTTAACTGTCTATAAATATTAGTTTGTGTTGGTCCAATGCTTTATTAAATCCTTTTACAAAAGGACCTGTGGGGCCACTTCTGATGGATGCATGTGAGACAGAGACTAAGAAAGAAAGAAAGTGAGTGCTTGATGTGTCTCAGAGAGAGAGAGAGACAGAGACAGAGACAGACAGACAGACAGACAGAGAGAGAGAGAGAGAGAGAGAGAGAGAGAGAGAGAGAGAGAGAGAGATGCTCTGAGCAGCATTTCTGAAGCATAGCAGATCAATATTGAATGAAGAAAGTTGTCCCAGCCTGCTTCTTACTCATTACCCTGAGGCTACTCTGTATTCTTTTTGTATTTCTCTCTTCTTTCCTCATTTTGTTCTTCTCCTCTCCAAACTTCTTTCACCTCCCCTGTCCTCAGACTCCTTCCTTTTCTACATGTCACTCTCACTTCCCCCCCATACGGCGTACGTCCCCTTCCTCATCCATTTTTCTAGCTTCCTTTTTTATCTCTCTGCCTCTGCCTCCCTGCCGCTTCAACACTCATAATGTAGCATGGAATTAGCTCAATTAAATCACTGATAATATACAGCATAAAATTGGACTCATGCTGTGAGAACAAAATAAATTGGCATGTTCCCATTGCACGCACGCACGCACACACACACACACACACACACACACACACACACTTCTCTCTTAATCAGAGATGTCATTCAAGTTTATTATTTACCGCATGTATGAAATACGCTGGGAACCTGTCTTATAGAATTTATTCAGATAATGTACACCAGGGTACATTAGTAATAACAACAGTGCAGAGAGAAAAAGTGTGGCAGGCTGCATATCTGTGCATGTGCTTGTGTGTCTGAATTCAATTCAGTGTCCAGTACGACTATCTTAATGAAATTAAACTGTAATAATTTTAACACAAGAGAGTGTAGACAATATAGAAGACAGTATTTTTTTGCTTTTTTAGTCTAAAGTTAGTCTTAGAGTTAGCTCAAATACTTTTAATGGTATTTAGAATTGAATTTCAGATTAAGTTATTATTATTAGTTATGACTAATAATAATAAAGCAAAAAGTATTACAATTATCATTTCATCATGTTGCTAGGTGGTTCCTTTGTAGCTGCTACACTTTTGCTCAACATCTTCTCTACATTTTCTCTGCATTTTCATCAAATTCGAATTTGATGAAAATGTATGTGCGCTTGCTGTTAAGCAAACAGAAGCACTGTAGGAGCAATGTAATATCACTTTATTAGTATTAGAGTCAGGTAAATCCATTGGCCACTGGAAGAGATAGAGAGGGTTGCTTATGTATCCGGGGATACAGCTTCATGACACTAATTAAAAGTGAAGACTCAGTCTTCAGTTTAGTTCTGAATGCAAGAAAAATATCAGAAGCCGTTGTAGCTCAAAAAGTAGAACTTTATCCACATAGCTTTTTACACTTAACAATGACAAGTTCAGCTGAAAATAAAATATGTCTGCACTAATTCTAGTTATGGTTTCAACATTCCTCTTAACCAATTTTTTAATAATTCCCCGTGTAGTTAAAAACAAATCAATATTTTTCACATATGAACAATATATGCCAGATTACTCTAGTATAATCTGAAACAGAGATTTGATGCGTCATGTAAGTATTTGGTGTCAACAGTCCGGTAAAAATTGGAAAACAATTTATATAATACCTCATAAAGAGCTGATCTAAAAGAAGTGATCTTATCAACATGTTATATTTTAATGGGCACCCATGTTCTCTCACATCCACACCATTTTGCAGATGTGCTTTTTGTCCAGTATCCTTAAGATATAATTCAAGGAATCTTAAATTATTATTATATTTAAATTATCATAGATTGTTTAAATGTCACATCATTTCTATTTCAAATACTGTACACATTGGCAGTCACATTAAAAACAAAAGTTTGCCCCATCTTCAGACAGATAAGCCCATACAAGGACATTGGGAAATGTCCCTGATGGGCAGAGCACTCCCCGTTGGTTTGTCTCATTAAATGGAAAGTTTAATCTAGCTGTTGGAGCAATTAGCTTCTGAACTGTCTTTTTTAAAGCATCTAATAAAGAGAGGTAGAGGGAGAGACAGAGTGAGAAACAAGTGGTGAACTGTCTACTGTTAAAGAAATGTTACTGTTCTGGAGGAAGAGAAGACCGAGCTTAGCAAGGAGATGCAAAACACAGATTCAGTGACTAAAAACCCTGACAAAGTCTGTTCAACACAATAGGGAGGCGGTGAAGGACAAAGCAAGTGTGAAAGAGAAAAAGAGAGAAAAACAAGTTAGATGTCGGAACTTTTCACAGCCTGGGTTGAAAGGCAAAGTGTAGTTACAGTTAAAGTTTTAATTGGAATAATTTCTGGCCCCAGAGGAAAATTAGCAGTGACATGTTTGCCTATTCCCACCTGAAACTCACCAGTGGTTCCTTACTATGTATTCATGGTAAGACAGTATATCTAGTTATCTTGTATATATAGATACAAGATAACTGTAAAATCTAATTACAGTTATTCCAGTGTGTTTTGTAACTTTTTCAAAGCCCCTGTTCTTATATTTGGGGATGTGAGTTCGGGAAGCTTGCTGTAAAGTCATTTACGGTACTAAGTGAGATTACAAAACCTTGGCAAAGTGAAGTGACAAGAACATGTGACATTACTGTGGACTTCTGCTTGAATGTGACTTAATTCAGAGTCTATATGGCATGACTCAACAACATTGCTGAGGCAGCAGAGAGATTAAGAGCAAAGTTATATTTTGACAGGTTTATGAAGGAACTTATTTACACTTAGCCACTTTAGATGTCTACAAATGGTTTGAGACGCTTTTTAGCGACAAATGTGGATGCTTTACTTCTCTCAAGTGTAAATAATTGCATTTAAGATGATAAAACCGGTGTATTGCATATAGTCAGTCCAGTGCTAATGCTGTTTTGGTTTTTTTCCCCGGTAGTTACTGAACAGCCTCAGGTGCATTGCACCACTCTTAGGACATGAGAAGGGCCTACCCTGACTTGCTTGTAATTTGAGGAAAACTAAGCTTTATGCAAACAGATTCATGAAATGGCCAATGGAGATGCAAATTTGTGGCTAAGTGTAAATTAAAGTGTGTTAAATCACATTAAATCCAGATAGGGGACACAGATGCTCTTAAAAGAAAGCTGTTTAACAAGATAATAGAACAGATTTGGGACAGAGGAGGAGACATGAGATAAAAGTCAAGAGCAAGAGTGAGGCCTCAGGCAGGCAGGAGTCCAAAATATGTCTCTCAGTCACGAGCATAAGTATCTCAAAAGTTTAGCTTGCATGAAGATTGAAATCTCTAGCTTATTTAGTATATTTTAACAGGCACTGAACGCTGACTGCACTGGAGAGAAACTCCATTGCGAGCCCTTTGGCAGTACGGCTTGTGTTCAACCTCCCGCTGCACCTGATCACCAATGCCAATACTGTAAATAATAAAGTCTTTTTCTGGTTCTTTGACTCATGATTAAAAAAAGAGCTACAAGAGAAACCACGGATTGCTTTTTAAATGAACTGCTATATACAGAGTGGCGAGCTGTTATACAAAGGTGGTGTTTTTAATTTCAGATTGTGTCATGACTTCAGAGCTAAGACTATGTCATTAGCATCAGCATTAGAGAGACACTCCATCATACCTTGTGTCTCACCTGTCTTTTTTATCACATCTATCACTTGATGTTTGACAAATGAAGTACAGTATCCCTCCTCTGTCTCTGTCTGCCTGTTTGTTTCTTTGTCCTTTCTGGTGTCTGCATCACCCACACACAAGCACACCCCGTTCTGTTTGGTTATGTAGTTACATTCCTTCTGCATGCATGTGAATCTGCCGTTTTCATTTGCTATTCTGCTGTGACAGGGTCCCTTAACCATAAACCCACAGGTAAAGAAACTTTGTTTTTCAGTTTCAATCATTGACCTGCTTCATATTTCTTCACCCTTTCCCGCTCTCTCTTGCATGCATGAAAAGTTATTGCAAAACGTACAATCAACACATTCTGTTCTTTGCGTTCAATTTTCAAATGTACATACACAACACCCTCTCCTCCCCCCGTCTTTCTCTGTCGTCTTGCTCTCATTTAATTGATGGCTTTTGGTCTGCCAGTGGCTTCTCGACAACTTTGACAGCACCTGTACAGAGCCTCTCTGTTGGGCTGTGTGACTGACAACTCTGGGCAGGGAGTCAGCCAGTTCACTCCTGAAAGGGCTTGCAAGAGCCTGAGCTTGGAGTTTCGAGGGGCCAATCTGACCGGTGGAGTTTGTGGGGAGGCAGCCCATATGTGCACATGGCACTACATGTGTTGTTTCGGCATACCCTTAGATGCCCTAACCTTAAAAGGCTGAGGAGATCCTCTAAAGTGAGGAAATTCTGAAGGGTTAATATTGGAATTTCATTTACATTTAGGTTAGGGTTTAGTTGTGAACACGTAGGAGTGATTAGTTAGAACCTACTATTGACAACAGTACTCCTATTACACAATCTGCAGAAGCAAATGAACACACACACAATTCATTGCATTTTTTCATTTTATAGCTCGTGTTCTTGTTCCTCTGCTCGTTTATCTCTGTCACACACACACACACACACACACACCCACACTAAAGTGATATAATGATGATGTATCCCTATGATCGCTCTCCTCACTATCTCCTTGGGAGAGTGAGAAAGCACCTGTCTACTTGTCTTGGCACTACAGCAGTAGTGCGAGGACAGCCTAGCATGACAGATCACGTCCTCACATGATTAAGTGGGCCAAATGTGTATGAGAACATGGCGCAGGTGGAGACATCAGAGCATATGAGTCCTCTAAATTTAGGTCAGTTTTCTTTACTGACAACTTTACTGAGAAGAGAGCAATATGAGGAAAGTAATGTGTACATTGAACATGGCACTATGCTGTGTGTGACGCCCTGTATGCCATCAGGTACCACGGAAATTTAAGTTGTTACATCTCTAAAGAGTGACACGAAAACAATTTTAAGTGCAGTCTGATTCTGTAGCTGCTTCTTTTCCCAGAGTTGCCAGCAGTGATTGTTGAGTCACAGATGTTATTTTGTGTTTGTCTCTCCTCCAGAATGGTCAGTTGCAGCAGCGATTGGATAATGTCCAGAGAGACTTCATTGTCTTCAACAGAGAAAAGTATGGAACCTCCACTACCTGCCATACACATTCTCTACAACCAATACTGTACATCTTTCTGCGAAGTAATGAGCATGGCAGAAACATCACAACTGTCATTGTTGTGGAACTAATGATGTTTGAGAAATGATGCCTCTTTTTCAAATCAACTGAAGTCCTTTTAAATATTTGATGTTATTTTCATACACAATCTTTAACAAATACTCCGTTTGGTTGACGGAATATATGGTTATTAAAATGTTCTGTTGTTTGTCAGCTGTAGCCAGACATAGTTTAAAGTGAAAAAGAAACTGTTTCCCTTGCTGGCTAGTGAAAGCATGTAGGATGGTGTGAATGGACAGTAATGTACTGTAGCTATTTGTGGCAGAGGAGTGTGATTAAGGCAGAAACTGCAAAAGTTGCAACTGGAAAAGAAGAGTGTCCCCTATGCTGACTATATACTGTAGAATGACAATTAGATGTTTCCGGAAGTAAATTCAAAACTTAATAAGTTAAAGACATGTCAAGGAATAACATTTACCACTGATTTGCATAAGTAAATGTTTAAAGAGATCTGATCTTCATTCATGCAAGTGGGAGCCAACACTAATAAATCTAAATAATAAGTAAGTTATTCTATAAGAATGGGAAATTATGCTACCACAGTGAGGTCAACTATAGCCTCTTGTAATCTGTTTCAATTATTAACCAAATTTAGCCTTCCGAGGAGTAGTAACAAACAGCATACCATTATGACAGGTCAGATGTTTTGAGGAAAGTTAGGATTTTGAGGAAAACAGCTTTAGATGGCACCTCTTCTTGTAAAAGGCTGAAATACTTGACACAAGATCAGACTGTCTGGAGCTTCGCAAATAAAATTAAAAAAAAAAAAAAAAGTACGATGATCAGTACATTGAAGAGTAAGTCAAAGTGTTTGTTAAAAAACACAGAGGAAAGGGAGAAAGCCAAACTAAGAGAGCAGTAAGAAACGGAAAGCCCACTTCAAATAACAATTCAAAAAAGTTATTGAAATCATCAATGAAATGCAGATTTATTTTAAAAGAAGGAATACATCAACTTCATAAAATAAAATGTCTTTTTATGAGAAGCTATATCAGGCTATACATTCGTACATTATTTTGGCACTATAAAGTATGGCTCAACAATACAAAGCAGGACAAATGGTAGTAACCGGCAGTAAAAAACAGCTAGTTTTAGTCAACTAACAACTAATAACTTTGGCTCTGATATGAAAAAAAACATTAAGATAAAATGGCAAAATAACATTAGCAACTTATTTTCACCATCACAGAGCAAACCTTAAGTTAGATAAAATATTAGTAACATTAGCTGCTACATTTTGGCCTTTTAAAGCTATGGTTATGAAAAAAAGGGTTAACTTTAGCCATTTGCAGAGTGAATGTCAAGATAAAATGATAAAATGTCAATGAAATTAGTTACTAACCTTGGCTGTCACACGGTTATGGCGCAAGCAGGGTACAGAGTACACAAGCAGAATGATGAATAAATGTGAAAGCAAAATATGAACTGTGTGGAACATTATTTGATTTTCACTTCTGTTTCTTTTAGAACAGCTTTGTTATGTTTTCTTCAGGTACTGGCATCTGTTCAATATTAACAAAAGATGTCCTTTACTCAATAGGTCAAGGAAAGCAGTGGTGGACTCAGAGTCTTCTGAGCTGTCCATGAGTGAGAAGAACAAGGCAATAGAGGATGGACAGAATAACAACGTTGAGCCGGCTGCCTACTTATCAGGATAGGTCTCATGAACCGAGATCCCTACTTACTCCCTTATCACTTGCACCTGCCCACAGCTTGTAGATCAGCAACTTACACCCAGACACCTATTGTTCTATCAGCACAGGCAATCAGAACCAGACTTCACTGTTCCTGCACCACTATTTCATCTTTACAAAAACAAATGCAGCACTGTATACATGCATCACTGTTCACCCACAAAGAAAACCAAGTATCAAGTGCTCCAGAACTGCAGGAGTGAAATGGACTCCCGGAGCAGTAGCCATGCCAGAGCCTGGCTTTTCACTTTTCTGTCACAAAGAAGAATGACTCTCTGCAGAGGGTCACTCATATCATGCTCCCTTACCTCACTCTGGTACTCTAAGGTCTGCTTAACCTCTACTCTGGGCAGTGTGCTGAAGCGAAAAGGAGGTCACTTCCCTGCCAAAAAAGGAGACAGTGCCACACCTGCTCAGCTGTTATAGGAAATAAAGTCTGATGTGGTCAACCGTGGCTGAAAGCTATTTGTGATGCTGCTGTCTTGGGCGGGACACTTACATTTTTGATCTCAGTGAGGTATTTTCTGGTTAATTACAGTTATTTAAATATAACAATGGTTCTCCATTGCTACATTGAATGGCACGGCACAGGCAGTTGGGTTGGCAACATACAGTATATTGACAAAATTTAGTTGGATGGTTTTGTTCCATGTGATCCACATGACTTGTAATCTGACCATGGCACTAAGAGTACCCGACATTAAAATGGAGAGGTTAATAAGGTCAAACGAGGCACTTGTTTTTACCATAGCAACCACAGATTCCTCTAAGATAGAATCTTAGAGCTCAACTGTTGGCATGAGCGTGAATGGCTCACTTTATCATAACAGCAGATACATGGTTGTAGTGGTCATTATGCTTAGCTTAGTCTTTATTAGTCAAGCTAATAAAGATGGTAGGATTGCAACATTTGGAACAATTAACCAGCTCCATCAGCTGTAGATGTAGGCAAAACATGCTCCAGGTTTTCTTCACTTCTGTATGCTTTAAGTTACTATTTAGCCGATACAGAATTTTGAAATGCTGTTATTAAACAGTGGTTTAAAATTAAGCTTGAAGGTCTATTCTTGATTTTGGAAGGTTATATGGTTAAAGGTTTTTGTCAAACTGGTGTTAAAATTCCTTAAAACACTGACAATTTGGACTTAAATTTGCCTCAATCTGCAAATGACCAGCTGGGTCTTCAAATAAAGCTATAAAAAACACAGAAAGGGTACATGGTATGTTATATGTTCTGCACTGAACTTTGCTTTTCACATGCTTCTTCATCAACTGTAGCATTTATGCACAAAGTGACAAAAAAAAAATTAATTGCTCCCACAAAAGAAGAACACATTTGCAGTCTGCTACGGCAGCAACAGTCATGTGCAGATGCTATTCAACAGTAATCTGAAATTCAGCACCAGCTGGATAACACAGTGGGGAAAAAAATTCTAAATATTGATTTTCAAAATTTTTCACACATTCAGAGTTGAATACAAAAAAATACCTGGCAGGGCAATACCCCTCAATCATACGGTACAATTTACTGTAGACTTGGCTAAAACCACGTCCAAGAAACCACACCTGCCTCTGAAGTTTGCAGAGGGATGCCTTATACGGTAGATATGGCACACAGCTGGTTCCCTTAAACTGTACGTGGAGTTAGGAGAAACCTGAGCTTTTTTCACAATCAGTAAGTAAACGTAATTTCTACTAATACCTAGTCATTCTGTTGACCTTGATCTTATCTGCCTGCAATATGACTCGATCCTTTCAAGTCTATAATACTTGTAATTATATTTAAAACATATTCTATTCAAAACTGTTGGCACTTTTCTATTAAAAAACTGGTACAATGTTTTGACTTACCTTTGTGTTGTTGTTGTTGTTGTCACTGATTTAATTTTACAGCTCCAAAGGTGGTTTCCTGTAGAAGTTGTAAGATAGGGAGTGGGGTAGTTAAACATATGGACTATTCGTGGGTAAACCCAGAGTGAACAATGTTTGTGAATGATTATCTTAATCTGTTAATATATAATTAGAGCACCATATGGGTTGAGTTTATTCCATCAAGTTAGTGACTGATAATCATTTAACGTGGCAGGTTTCACCTTTCCGAAAAGTGAAGGTATGAAACAATCACTGACAAATAGTATTTGACCCAGGTAATACAATTGTTCAAAGAAACATTTATCTTAAAAAATTATTTAGTCTGGGAACAGAATTGTTCCACACTTATGAAATTCATCCCTCTCAAGGTTTTGTTGTCCTTCAGTTGTCACTGTGTGTTTACTGTATTCAAATGTAATGGAGTTCCAAACTATTAATGTGTGCCTTAAATAATTATTTTCTCTTTCTGAACCAAGCTGACTGTGCCTTGTGCTTTATTTCACTTCTTCTCTCTAGCATGGGACAAAGAATGACATTGTTAATAAAACCTTTTTTATCAATATCAAGAACAGTGAGAGGATATAAAAAGGGGAAAGGGTGTTAGTCATGCTAAATTAAACTCTGATACAAGATGTGTACCATACTGTACAGTGTGTGCATAGGTGTTGATTGCTCTCCACTATCCTGTATAATGCTGCCCCTCAGTGTTAAATAACTAGAAGTACAGTTAGTAACCTACAGAGGGGTGGAGAGACATGATATGAATACCTATGGTTAAGGTGCAAAAATATAACTCTGGAGGAGAAGTAGAAATAAAAAGCATTCCTCAATCCCAACTTCAGTGGTCACTGTTTATCTTCACATGAATTGGGTCTAAATTGGCAGAGCGTTAGGATACTTGATAATGCATCCTCAGCATCAGACACGCACCATATGCTTTTCTTAGTCTCTCTCTCAACCACACACACCCACAGTTTACAGATTTGAGTCCACCACTTCCTCGAAGTCATCTAGAAGGCACAGTCCCTTCTCTACCTTCGCAGAGGGCTGAGCGGAGGCAGCACAAGTGGGCAAGTGCAGCAAACCACTGTATATCAGATTAATGTAAAAAAATGTTTACTGTTGTCTAATCGCTGCACACACACAAACAAAAATTTTAAGATCTTTCCAAAGGAAGAGACTGTACATTATCCCCTCCTGAAATATTTTCTCGTTACAGTCAGATGTAATTTCTCAGTTTGTAACTTACAACACTAACATGCAACCATTGCACACCGCTCATCTACACACAGCTTCATCTGTTTAGACAGACTTGCTGACTCATCCTTCTGTCCAGACCTGGTCTGCATTTTACAATCATCATCTCTGCCATCCAACATTATAACTGTGATGTCATGAGACATTGACTCACCATTAAACAATGCACATGGGACCTTGCAGCAGTTTTATTGTTGGATCTCACAATGAGGGTAAGTGTCTGTGCTAAGGAACCCAATGGGACTGAGTGGATCCTTTATTCAGTTAGATTTCGTCTGCAGGACAGCCGGAATTTTGCAATTGATTTTTTTATTTATTTAATTTTTTTCTCAAACAATCTCCAATTGAAAATGTGTCATGAATGTGACCTTCGTATTTCCATAGCGGGTACCCTTCATAGCAGTATGCCAAATTTACATACAGTTCAGATACACCATAGCCTCGCATGACAGATATGATCAGAGTCTGTGATGAAGGACAGCCCTAATGATTACCCGTATGAAAAAATAAATAATAATAATAATTATTATTATTGTTGTTTTTGTATTTTGTTGTTATTATGATAATAATAGTAATAACTTTTATAGCACTTTAAAAAAAGAATTATGAAGTACGTCACAGAGCATAGAAACACCAAAAGATATAAATGAATAAAATGTAGGATAAAATTCTTAAACACAGCAAAACATGACACAACAACAAAAGCAGTCAAAATGCAGGCCACGATATGTGTAAAATAAGCTTAGCACACTAAATTTGAAGGTGGCAAGGACTGAGGAACCGGAGTCCTTCTGGGAGCTTTGTCAGCAAAGGCTCTGTCACCTCTAGTTACCAACCTTGATCTATGAACAGCCTGGACCTGAGACTGTGATTTGGCTCATAGGAGATGATGAGTTCAGAAATATAATTTGGTGTAAAACGCTGTTTAGCCTTAAATGTTAATGGTTAAATTAATATTTCCTTGAAATAGCTTTAAACTAATTTAAGTAACTCTGAACAGGCTGCCGCTGGGAAAGAAAACTTTGGCTCAAGCAAAAGTAAATGGAGTTACAGTAGTCCAAAGGTGAAGGGATAAAAGCATGGATGACTTTATCCACGTCAGAAGAGGACAAAGCTAAGGTCAGAGTAAATGAGCTCTCTTGGGTTATTAGCAACAGATTTAACATATACTAACATAGACTGCCAAGGTTATTGTGGATCAACTGGCTAGAGTTTGGCAAGCGGAATAAGACTATCTCAGAGACTATCTCTTTGCTGTTATTTAACTGGAGGAAGGGTAAGTCATGTGACTTATTTTTGACATTCACCCAAGGTGCCATACAGGAAGTGTGTGCCACCTGCACAGCTTCATCTTAGAAGTTCACTGTAACATCTTCTTCTCCATTCCTACCTGCAAAAATGTCATTTTTTTGGGTCATTAACAAAAACTTACCTGCTGAGCTTTTTGATGTTTTAAGGTTGAACAAATATTAACTCCCATTACAACTGGTAGAACTACTGCAATCAAATGTTATAGATCGAATATTGTGTCTTTTAAACGCCCGATTGAAACACTGCGAATTTGTCGGTAAAACGCATAAACTGTTTGGTTAAAATTACACATTATGTGGGAAATTGTTTACAAAAACTGATCCAAAGAAGCTAGGACAAGTTATAGCGTGTGCATCATCTGCAGAGAAATCTGGATAGTGTTAAGCACATCTCAAAGCAGCTGTCTTGGCCAGGCCAAAGCTAGCAGCCAGCCAAACTATCTAAACTTTAGCTAAAACCGGAAAATGCAACCATTGAACAGTTATGAGACGTTTTATCGTTATAAGCCTGCGTGTTGTTGTTGTTGAAAACGATAAATGTCGAAATATGAATGAAAACTACCTTCAGGTGGAACTCCTCCACTGATGGGATTTCCGTTAGCAGGTGTGTGCTAACCTTAGCTTTGCCAACATGTTGCCATAGCTACCTTACATTAGTTTACACTAGCCCCTTTTTAAAAAAGGACCCTAATACTGTATGTGGGTTATCACAACCGCTGCGGTGGGTAGTGTTGCGCCTATATGGGCTTAAGTATCAGTTTAATTAAATGGGGTTTTTTTTGTACAAATTCTTTCGGATAATGTCACATTAAACGTTAGAAGTCTTCACTCACGTGAACAGATGTAACGTGAAACCTCTGCCACGGATTCAGCGAGTTACTCTTTGGGCTACAATTTAAGCCCTATTTTCAGCCTATTTGTTTACATTTTGGGAAAAATCCGTACGCCGATTCGCCATAGCAGCTCCTGTATGCTGTGTACCCATGGATATACTGAGAGCTATCGATTTCTTGGTGGATTTTTTGAACGTGACATTAGAGATAATTGTATCCTCTTAAAGTGTCAGTCATGCCGAATCTTGAAATGTGTGTATCGTGCATCATGTCTGTGTAAGATTTGACTGAGTTTTGACTCCAAATTGCAGCGATTGGGCGCGAAGAGTCTTAAAGTAGCCTACCTCCATCAACCCCATTAGCTGTGCTGTCACCGCCATTCCTGCCGTTGCGGCATTGGGTCGGTAAGTAGGCCAAACACCGCTAACACTTCCTGTTGGTTTTTTTTTTAGAACACCTGCGTGCACCTGTCCCTTTTTTTTTGTTTTGCCACATCTTACCCGCCGTGCCTCCTTTACAGTTTGAAAACCTCTGGATTATAGGGTTAACCTAACTTCTCCTAGGCGGAAACCGCTCCAACCATACGCAAAAGAAGCCCAAACGACCCAAATCCACTTTTACCTCAACAAAAGCAACTTGGCGGTAAAACCACCCAATCTGGCAACCCTGAGCCGGTCCGGTTCCGAATGGCGTTTCCCTCCCGCTGAAATGATGTTTCCAGTAGCGCGCCCCCCCTTCGTGGATGGGGTTAGGGTTAGGTTAACGCTGGGGTCAGGTTAGGGGTAAAGGGGAAACTCCATTCGACGGAGAAACAGGCTTCACTTCCGCATCCAGTGTTGCTCGTTCAGCCTCTCAGGAACCTCTCGACTGCGTCTGAGGGATTCACGTAGTCTGTCAGAGCCATGAGTCGCTGTCTAGAGAAATAAAGTGTTTTTATATACAAAGATGTAGTTCCAGTTAATGTGGAAACTCTAAACTCGAAGAAAAAGTGTTGATACAGACTTACTGTATACTGTAGGACTTTTCAGTGACATTTTATACAAATTATAGACGTGAGGTTCATCGGCCTGGATGGTGCTCTATGCACTTGAATTTACAAAGGCTACTTTTGCAGATTCTATCTGCATCAACACCAAAAAAACCCAAATTCAACCTGATACAGCCTGTTTTAAATTTAAAATAATATATATTTTTTCTTCTCATTTTTAAAAAAGTATAAAGGTAATCAGTGAAAAGGGCCATTTTTGATTATCATTTACAATATATTGTCATTTCCAAGAAATAAAGCTGGCCCGGTTTTACACTTTCGATCAAATGACTGTGAGGCCTGTGAGCTTGGCTATCTTTCCAGAAGGAACAATTCTATTCATTAATAAAGATTATTTATATAAACTTTAATTTTTATGTCAACCTTTGGTGCATGGCCTCTTTCTTGATGTGAAGTTGAATAATTAAAAAAAAAACAGATTTCATTCAGTCAGTTGCAACTCATGTTTATTCAGGAAACAAATCATACCTCCACAACACACCTTATTTTTGACCTGCCATCTCTGGGTTTTGATACAACAGTAAAAAAGAAACAACATAAAAACAATAACAAAGGTTGTCAAACTAACATAAATACAACAAACCACCACTTGTGCCTGCCTCAGAGTCTGCCACACCACTGCCTAATAAAAACGCCATCACCTGCCCTCCCTCCCCCACAGTGGGACAGCGACAAAAAGTAAAGGCTTCCCTTACTGCACCGCAATCCTCTGCCTTATCAGAAAAACAGCAGAGAAATAAAAAAGAGCTCTGAGTCCCCCCAACACAGTCAGATCCAGAGTGTTTCAGGTCATTTTCGACTGCTGTTGATTTAGCATTGGTCAAGATTGTGTTAGAGGGCTATGCTGGGATGACAAGGGAATGATGGTCTTTCTCTTGTCCTAAAATGAGAGCCCAGTTTGTCAGGAATGAAAAAGTAAAGCCAGAGGTGAATTGCTGTTATCTGAAAGCAGATTTTTGTTATTTAATCATTTCATTGCATCTGTTTGTTTTTGTAGTTGCCCTCAATTGCAAAGCTCTTCTTTACAAGCTATAATTGAGCTACAAGGAACTGTTGAGTTTATTCGTACTTCTTGTTCAGGTTTTTATCTTTGTTCCTGTATTGTCTTTCTCATGATGATATCAGAATGACAGAAGCGGGCAATAAGCAAGACGCAAATGCAAAGGACGGATTCTTACAATGTTCTTTTTTATACAGCAATGATGGGGTTCAAAAAAAAAAAAAACTGACAAAAACCTTTTGGGGGTAAAGAATACTAAAACCCTTTCCAATATTTCTTCTTTTCTATTCTTTTGTCTTCACAAAGTCTTTTCTTAAGCAGATGTGTCTATCTTCCTTTTTTAACATCGATAATTATGCAATCAATACATCTTGGGATGGCATTCATCGAGCACCTCAGAAGAGGGGGGCGAAAGGATCATGGATCACGTCACCCATGTCAATGTGGCCCATGCAGCTCCATATCCAACAGCACTCCTGCTCTAAGATTGGATAAACGCCTCTTACTCGGTCCAGTAAACGCAAAGTGGCTGCAACAACATCATTCACAAAGCTACATTACATCTACTGTATATACAATGCCACCTAGAGCTAATCAATGGTACTGCATGATAATACATGTCTAATGTGGGATCTAGTGTTATGTTTTGCTGACTATGGAGAAAGCAGGCTACTGAAACTGGGGTGACATTGAAAGCCAAACAGGATGAAAGAACCATAGCATCATTCTGAGAAAAGCAGTATCCATTTTCCTTTGAGTACGTGTTTTTTTTTTTTTTCTTTGTTGTTTGATGGTATGAAGTTTTACTGGTGTGTTTTCCCAATTACCAAAGCACCAAGTGGACATGTTTTAGTACTGTATGTGTAGTGTATTCTGTACTGAGAGGTGAGGCTACAACAGGTTATGTATGTTCTGCTTTGGTGGTAACTTTATCCTTTAGTTGCAATTCCAAACACTTCAATACTCCAATACTCTGGTCCAAAGTCCCCAGGAAAAGGGATACTGTTCTCATCTGAGCAAAGTAGCATTGTGACAGGTAAGGCATGAGGATTCAGTGTTTTGCTCTTTTAAGTTTTAACTAATCATGGTCCTCTGCATCTCCTCCTCCCTCCCTTCCTCCCACCCTCCCTCCCTCAATCCTGCACTCTGGATGAGTCCCCTCCTCGTCCTGCTGTTTAACTGAGGGATGTGATGTTGGAACGACCACCAGGGGGCACTACAATACGCCGGCCAGCAGGCCTGATGGGGATGTCATCTGGGGTAGGGGGACCTGGACAGAGAGAAAAAGAGAGAAAGCTAAATTGAGCTACGAGGAAAAACAGCAAAGGGCATTTAAGATGGTAGTAAGAGAGAACAAGGGGGGGGGGCAAACTCATGCTGGTCTGCAAAGAAATGTCCTCAAAGAAAATCAGGGAAAAATAACATCAGTAATAAGTTTTTTTTTTTAAAAGGGTTTAAATTTCAGGTAAATGCTAAAAATCAGATTTCCATAAACATCTCGTCTTTGCAGAGGACAGAATGACAAGACATTGAACAAATAAAGTACATAAAACCTAAATTCAGATCCAGTGTTTACATGGGTTTGCATTTACATAAAGTTATCTTGTTACAACATCACACTAGGGTAAATATTTATCATAGTGCAGTAGTTAAATGTTCACATTCACATCAACTAGATTAGATTTCTGTGAATTATTTATTTTTTAAATTGTAAACCTTGGCAATGGTAAAAGATGTCGAATAAGTTTCACCTTGCATGTTCATACACAGCATGGCCTGCAGTAGTAATGGGAGGTAGGTTTGTTGTGCCCTAAAGTAGTTTTGCTAAGACGGCATTGACAAAGAAGCAGCAAGGTTGTGTCTGTATGCTTCCTGTGACAGAGGGGGGTCATTTGCTATAGAAAATGAGAATCTGACGCCACCACCGGATTTAATAAATACTACAGGAGACCTGTGGGACTACACAGATGCTGGTGATGAGATTTACTCCTTTTGCTCTCCTATGGAAACTCATTTGACCATTCATTCAGACTTGCTGTACACAGAATAGTTTTTATACCGTCACAGCACACAAAAAATTACTTTTATACACTCACATTATAACTTTCCAGGCACAACACCTTTTTTTTTTTTTTTAAGACATATTATTATTGTCTATGATACATACTATGATGCATTGAGATGACAAAGGAATGCGAATTTCAGCTGACCATATTTTGTATGAGTGGTGCTGAAACATTAACAAAAGAAGCTACAGTTTGACATAAAGCATGAGGTTTCCAAAGGATGAGCCAGGGCGTCTGCTGCAACAAATTATCAGTGAGTATATATAAATGGAAAGTAGAATGATGTCAGACTATGATACACTGCATCTAAGCAAACATCTCCATTCCAGGCAAGTAAATCAACTCTGCAGGTGGTGGCCCTGGAAAAACTAAAATAGATAGGAGACTGACTCATTCTGAGAGAATGCACACATATGCACATGCACACATAGGAGAATACACACATACTTAAACACCTAACTATTACAAGGCCCGGGAAACCAGGAGCTGCCTTACTCCTCTTTACAGTAAATTCATGTGCTCAAATGTGGAAATTCTTTCCAGCGGAGGTCACCTTCTTTTTTCATCGAGGAGATATCAAACATCAGCCACGCGGGTGAAAACAGTTTGCTCGATACAGCGAAAGGCTAAATTTTACCATTCTGTAGAGTTATTTTTCAAAAAGAGAAAGATCAACCATTATAAATAGTTTGTGTATTCACAAAGACTGCCAGTAACATGGTGGATACAGCTGCAGTCTCTCTGTCAGCTTAAACAAGGTTGCTCTCATTGATTCAAAGTTACACATGGACACATTTAGTCTGTCAGGGAGGATAGAATGACAAGCTAATAGCTACGGTTGCTCTGTTTGATTATAAAACTGTGGAAACACTGACTGTCTGGTTTGTGATATTACCATATGCACAAAGTTTCACTGTTTGGTAGCCTGACAAAAACAATTTGTTTTCTAAATCTAAGATATTCCAGGGCTGACCTTACATATGGGCACAATCAAACTGTCACTCAGCAGTTCTGCATAATGGAACAGATGTCAAATGTGAATACATAGTGTTGTGATTTCTCGTATTAGATAGGCTTTCTTAAAAGACCATGTCCGAATGTCTGGGCTGAAATCTTGTACGCTGTACATTTTAGGCCCTGAGCCAACACTTATATCCAGTGAGACTTACAGTAAGTGCAACCGTGGAGAAAAACGTAATTTCCTACTGTGGCTTAACATACCATGGACGCTGTAGTTAGAGGTCTCTGTGTCCTACAGAGCCCTAAAGAGTTATTCATTTGAGAGGTGTGAGATTCTTGAAGAGAGGGTAGAAAAGGATTTAAGGTGCATTCTTTGGAGATGAGTCACTAAAGACAATGACTGATCTGTGTTAGAAAGATTAAACTAATAACTTACTGAGTGGTGAAAAATGTATGTTAGGTACATATTTATATTATTGTGCATGCTGGAAATACAAAACTCTGAATACAAGTATCCTAAAATACATGCAGGAATGCAGGATAATAGAAACCATCATTAGCCCACTACAATGTTCACAATACAGAAACACAAAAATACTTGAGTCCTAACTTGAATGCTAATTCTTGTAAAAAAAAAAAAAAAAAAAAGTAAAATATAATTAACTTAACAGAGATGAGTATGGGTCAAAAATACAGTTTGCATGGCTTTAATTTGGGGTAGTGTTGACTTCATGTCAAACCACACTAAAGCAAAAATAGGAAAACAGCCAACTTTAACTGCGTGTTCAAAAATTTAACTTAATGCTATCTGCATTGTGGCTCATTGAAACTGAAGGAAGCTAAGGCAGCCACGTTAATGATACGCATAAACAGACAAATTGTACAACCACTTTTACAAAGTAGTGCAAATTACTGCAGACAAATATATGCCATACTGTCCATATCATAACATCTGAAACAGGATAATGAGAGATTAGGTTTCTCTACAGGCTTGAGGATCATGTTCAAAGACTGAATGCATCATTCATGAAGAGCAACAACGTGTTAAAAAATCACTTGTACTTCACAGCATGAAGTAGTAGGTGGGTTGAGATAAAAGGGCGGTGTGATGGTTCGATCGACTGATGCTCATGCATGCCCCTTTGATGTTCCTACATACAGTAAAAATCATTTGCAGACCAATAACAGATGAAAGGAGGAACCAGGTGATAGAGGTGTGGGGGTTGTATTAAGAAAACTGGGCTCACCGCATGGTGCAGGGTTACCTGCTAGACTAAATCCAGACTGGTGCAGGTTTCTGACGGGCTGTTTGGTGGGAGAGGTACGTGCCGAGGCAGAGGGGGTACCACCCCGGGACATGGAGAATTCAGACACCGGGCCGTCGTACATTCCCCTGGGCACTGCCCTCAGCACCGCCAGCTACAGGACAAACAAAAAGAACAGTTCGGGGTGGTGAAGAGAGAAATAAAGAAACATAAGAAGAGGTAGAAGAAGAAAGGATGGGTCAGAACAAAGAGACATTATGATGTTTAGTATCACAAAAGATTCAGTGTAAGTTTAGCATTATATGCTTGTTTGTGTAACGTTTGTGTCTGAATGATGCATGCATTTTTCAGAGAGCCTTTTTGCTGCCGAGAACCAGCTCCAGATTTACACATGCACACACAAATACAAACACAGACACACATACACAATTAAGTAAACTCTTTTACAGAGTTGGGTGGAAAAAACACAACATAAAGTATTTATATGTTTAAGAGCAAGTTGGAACTTTATGTTAGTGAACAAGTCATTGTCCGTATGTCTGTCAGGGGCGTGACTCAGTGGAATCTTGGAAGCTCTGTCAGGAGTTAAAAAGAGACATCTGTGAATGAAGAAAGTATAACAGTGACTGCTACCAAGATAAACAGCACACTGTTACTACAGCTCCATTTTCTCATCAGCAGCCAGCTGCAAATTAGGAAAGTGTTGAACAAAGAGATTTCGAGGGCCGTAAGAGAGATGGCAAAAGAGCAGAAAGCAGGGTCTGCTTTCACTTTACGCTGCTATAAATGAAATGGTTAAATGGGGTCACTTCTCATATTTTTAAGGAATTCTTAATACCCTAGAGAAGCCAGTGATATACCTTTTAATTCCCTTTTTTTCTGACAAAGTACAGCAAGTTAACATTGGCCCGGTTGCTCTCTGGGTTTTGATGTTTGTGGTACACAGGAATATTACTTTGAGAGCAGTGTAATATATTTCACCTAGCTGTCCATTAATTTGGATAAAGCCTGATGCTGGATTTTTACTCAATGTAACAGCACCCTTCACCCTCACAATGCCATTTCTTTTCTCATATTCTAACCAGTCTTCCATTTGTTTCCTTTTTATTTATAATAGTCAGACATTTTGGAAAATACACTTAGTCTCTTTCTTGCCAGACTGATAACACTCTCATGTTTGTATGCTCAATATGAAGCTACCGCCAGTAAACAGCTTAGCTTAGCATAAAAACTGGAACTTCTTGTCTTCACTGTGATGTTGCCAAGAAAACAGCAGACACCAGTTTTTACACTTTGTTCTTTGTACGGATTAAAACTAACAAGATATAGTGCATTAATTAGCGACCTTTAGACCTAAGTTAAGCTAACTGGCTTCTGACAGTAGCTTTATATTTAGCATACAGACCTGAGTGGTATCAATCTTGCAACAAAGCAAATAGGGGTGTATCCAAAAATGTCCGGATTAATGTAACTCTCTAATATGTGGCTTTAGACTATAATTACAGTCTAAATATTAACTCTGCTGGCCTGCTTTTGACTTATTATCTGTTGCTGATACTGAGCCTTTGACGTTTCTGTTGCAGGAAAGACTCTATAAAGCCCTCAGCCTCCTTGTGGCTTTTTTTTCTTGTAATAAGGGCAACATGCCTAAATAGCTTTTAGAATCAATAGTCTTACAAAACTACAGTAAACTGTAAATATGGGACTCATTTTAACTGTCGGTAACTCTTTTACTGTGTGCGGTAGGTCTCTTTGGAAAGTAATCCGAAACCAAAATCACTGTATCCTTTTTAAAACCATGATGACAAAGCCTCGACCACCCTCATTGCATGGACCTTTTACACTAAAGTGTAAAAACGCAGCCATCGCCCTGTGGCTGAACCTTGGAGGCTGATGTCAGACTCACTGTACCTCCCCCCACATCTTTCCACCCGGCTTTTCTCTCCATCAACGTAACTTCTATCTCAGTCCAAACTACCAGGATTAATCGCTCAAAATCCAAAAGACATTAACTCCCACCTCCCAGCTTTTCCCATTTTCTCACTGCACTGTGTGTCACTTGGCAACATCTTTGGTGCCTAGCAGGCATTGTTGTGGTGTTTTTCGCGCTGCATCTGCAAGAGCTCATTGTTGTGCAAAGTGTACATAGTAGGCTGGACAGTAATAAAACTCGTATTTACCTGCTTCCTGGCTTTAACACGCTTGTAGGCAAAGTCAGGGAAGGGAGAGCAGGGAATGTAGCGGCCCACGCCAGAGGTGACATGCAGGTTCCCATCTTCCAGAACAATCTTCCCCTGGCAAATCACCACTAGTGGGGCTCCACGCAGCTCCATGCCCTCAAACACATTGTACTCAGCAGCCTAAAGCACAAATGTAAAATTATTAGATACCTGTGAAGAAATCCGGTTGTTCCAGCAGCAATAGAGAACAGAGTTTAGCAAGGAGAAAATATGCAACACAATAGAAACTTTAAACAAGCTATGAATAAATGTTAATCACATAGTGGTAGCCACACAATGTATACATTTACAATTATAAAAGTATTAATACACAACCTGACCATGGAAAATAAACCCATATCAAAGTTTTTCCGGTTGACACACTGTATAAAAAAATCAGGACAAGGAACAAATTCAATTTAAGAATAATAAGCAGTTACAGGGCTTGGAAAATCATTTTTATTAAGCCAACACTGAAGCAAAAGTTTAAATAAATAATTCCACCGATTGTAAGAATTAACAGAGTGGAATTAAGTGCAGGTAATCATATATGTGGTTTTGTGATAAAATGCTTTGGGTCATGGTTTAAAAATTAAATAAATTTTCACTGGTTCACCAGTGGAGTTGTTAATTACAAGTCACATTGTCAGAACCATGAATAACGTAGTTAATATGATTTGAGAATAAAACGGTGAAACCTGCAGGTATTTTTGTTTATAGCGAGGTGAAATGTAAACAATATGATCACAGAAGTAAAATAGAAAAGAAACACTAGAAATAATTTCCGATCATTAATTCAGGCTAAGGATAAACTGTAAATAAGTACAAGAATTAGTATTAAGTTTAGGTTAAAGTAATGTCAGACTGTTTCTGCTGCCAAAGCAGAGAGGTGAGAAGTGAAGAGAAGAAAAGTAGTTCATGTCTGATGAGGTCAATCTGACTGGCATGTTCATTTATAATCATGGAAAATATTTAGCAGTGTGTGGACAATTGTTCTAATAAAAGACATCAGAGGGTTTAGCTTTTTATTTCTAATTATCATCACAGAGTCTCTTCATCTTATTCTGAGCTACAGTGATAAAATAAGAGTGTAAAAATCATCAACACTGTCAGGAATCCTGTCGGGAATGAAAGAATCTTTGTGCAATTAAAATGAAGCTATAATAGTTAAGTAGTTATTTAGTCTAATAAATTCTCCCTCCGTTTGTTAGAAGCTCTGTTTTAAAAGCAGAG
Source organism: Xiphias gladius (assembly GCF_016859285.1). Taxonomy (NCBI): domain Eukaryota; kingdom Metazoa; phylum Chordata; class Actinopteri; order Istiophoriformes; family Xiphiidae; genus Xiphias; species Xiphias gladius. The sequence goes on from NC_053416.1 coordinate 12,104,809, forward strand.
TTGACACATGGCAAGTCTGAAAGAGCAAAACGATTAAACTTATCTATAAAAATATCTATTGCTCTTTATTATTTGTCGCCTAAATTGTAAACTCTTTTGTCCTTGTCAGGACCCTGTAGGAATGATGACTGTTTTTCTAGTGATCTGATTGGTCAGTAGCTGGGCTGTTGACAGATTCTGACCTGAACCTCTGAAGTTAACCTGCTCTGGAGCAGGTTAGGTGGGCAGCATAAATGACCATGGCCATGTACCTTGGTCACAAGTGAACCACCGTTGGAACCCCGTAAAACCCAGCCTTAAACCTGATGTTCCCTCGCTAACCACGAATCCTGCTTCGTAGTACAGGTCTCTGACGAAATAAGGGATGGAGGAGATAAAGAAAAACAGCGACAGGGGGAGCTCTGGGAGCCATGGACTCTGTCTCCTCTGCTCTCTCTTAATACCTCACTCTCTTTCTCCCATTCTTCATCATTCATCACCTTGTTTCTTACACTTGTCTGTTTGACATGTACTAACACCTGCCATGGTCAAGCTGATGCCCTCCGTAACACTTCTCACTCGCTTTTCCTTCCACTCACTCTCTCGCACGTTTTCTCACTCTCTTCACTTCACTCTTTCCAGCTGTCTGTCTCCTTCATTCACTTACTCCTCCTTCTGTTTTTCATCCTCTGCCTTTCTCTCCCTTTCTCTCTGTTTTATGTAATCCCTTGCATTTTTTCAACCTTGCGCACTATTCATCCGCGTCCAATTTCCCCTCTGCCAACTTTATTTTCTTGACATGTTTGTGATCTGTGATGGTCCCCTCCCCTCATTCCTTTGTTGCCAATTTCCTCTGCACACGGCCCTGTTTTCTGCTGCCGTCCAAATTCAGGCCAGAACAGGACATAACTAAGACTTACTGTAAGCCAAACATGATGTCATGACTAAGCCAAGTGTGTCTAAGAAAGTGTGTGTGTGCTGCTGCCTGTTCTTGTCTATGTGTAAGAATATCCTTATGTGCATCTATGTATTTTTATGTTGACGAAAATGAGCAATCCAGACCAGATGTGGGCTTACTGATATCAAACTAAGACACAGCACAGACTAAGTAATATTTACTGTACAGCATTCCTCAACACAGTTTTCTGGTAAACAGGACCACTCCTGTTTGGCCTAGCATCAGACTGTCCATTAAGGTAGATTTATTGGCGCTGGGAGCTGCCGTGCTCCAGTCTTCTGCTCTCTTGTGTTATTTTATCTGGAAGGACAAGCAGCAGGAAATGAAAGGGTGACATCATTATGTAAGAACCCACGGATCCTCAGTGGATGCACTCCACATTTAGAGAAGGCATATTATTAGTGCAGTTCTCTCTGTGTCTTTTCGTTCCTCCATCTGGAGAAGGAGCAATGATTTTTCTCTCCTACTACACAACCGCCATTAGGCCTTTAAGCAAGGAAAATTATTATGTTTACAAGCTTCGCTTCATCATTCCTAAGACCAACCTACATACATTGTTAGTAAATGCATTCTTCCGTCACTCATGTATTTCTGTTAAAGCAGTATTTGTGCTCGGCTGGTAAAACTTTAATTTCCTGCGTGCACACTTCCTCTGCTGCTGAGTGGCCTGTTTGGGATCCTCTAATGTCCTCGTAATGATAGAAACCTCATTACTCACATGCCAGTTGTACACACAGTGTGTATGAAGAATTTGTGGGTGTGTCTGTGTTTGTGTGTGTGTGTGTGTGTGTGTGTGTGTGTGTGTGTGTGTGTGTGTGTGTGTGTGTGTGTGTGTGTGTGTGTGTGTGTGTGTGTGTGTGTGTGTGTGTGTGTGAGTAAGGAAGAATGTGTGTGTGTGTGTGTGTGTCTTTGTGAGGCCGTTGTCTTAGAACTTTAGAGTAAGGACAACTGCAATGTGATAATACAGCTTCACATGTTTCTAATGTAGTTTCACTTTCTTCTTTTCAATACGACAAAATAACATTTTTACAGTGTCATTAAGTGTAATTTAAGAAAGATGGAACCACATTGCTATGTGTTTTGAGTTTTATAACCATTTTATGAGAAAAGAACGTGATAAAACATTTCTATAAGCAACTTCATAAGATGGTGTTTTGTTGCAAGTAATGGTCCGGACTTTCAATAAAGAAAAACAATTGCTGGAACTGTCAGTGATAAGCCTTGCTGTATCTTAACATGTATGTAACACAGACTAGCCAGAGCTCTGGAAAAAAGTAACACAGCAGGAGCATTCATTTATTTTTACATTGATGTACTTGGTAAAAGGAACGGTGTAACAGCTGCCAGTAGCTTGTCTGTTACTGGTGTTGTCAAATTGCGGCCAGGGCAATAGATTTTTCCAAATATTAACATGTGAAAATTAGGTAGAGTTTAGACATTTCCAGCTGCAGTTCATGGTCAGCACCTAAAAGCCCTAGGCCACCGCTCTGATAATATTTCAGATTATATGTACAAATGAATGTGATCCACAGGAAGGAAATACCTTGATTATACAGCACATAAATTCACTGTTGATTATCTGTAGCTTGGCTGTACAGGACATTGGGGAAAATGTTTGCATCACTGACAGAATGGGGTTTTTTTTTGGTATTTGGATAAACCAGTGTATTTTAATAATCCATATTTTTCCAGATTCCGTCATTGCTGAGGGGTTTTTGGATTTAGTGAGGCTCAACTTTACATTGGGAGCTGGTCATGTGGTGAGGGCAGCGCGAGTCGCATTAGTAGTGAACATCCACTGAGACTTCATTTCCGTTCAAAGGAACTGAGAGCTCTCTGGAAGCTGCTCAAAAATGTTGTCTCTCTCTCTCTCTCTCTCTCTCTCTCTCTCTCCCTGTCTCTCTCTCTCCATCTCTTGCACACGGTCATGCACAGATGTAGACAGTTATCTCATATCTCATATCCTGCTTTACTCCAAAAATCAGACCCCTTTTAACAGCATTTTTAACTCCTCCAGCTCTTATATTTAGTCTCTCAAATTTCATCTGCACAAAGTAGTCGATAAAACTTTATAAATAATAACCATAACGTTATTCAAGAAAAAAGCAAGCCCTCAACAACACTCTGCATTCATCCACTCTATCCAAGTTAGATTAACAGAGAAGGTGTGAAACAACAGTTTATATACAGTATTGTTTTGTCAAAATTATTTCTGACTCAGCTGGACAGAGTGAAACAAGAGGAGGAGAAAAGAAGAACTGATAAAAATGCCAGAAGTTAAAGGCTGGATTTGACTGAAGCCTGAATCAAATACAAACTGAGCTGTGTAGACTGTACATACCGAGTTGTGTGTCTTGGCAGTGATGGTGCGGATGGAATCTGTGTCCCAGATGACCAGGTCAGCATCGGAGCCCACAGCAATCCGACCCTTACGAGGGTATAGGTTCAGGATCTTAGCTGCGTTGGTGCTGGTCACTGCCACAAACATGTTCTCATCCATCTTTCCTGTAGTCTGGGAAGAAAAAAGAGGGAATAGTAAGCATTTGTCAAAAACTGAGCACTGGATAAATGTCACAATGGTATCCCTTTCACCTCACATGGAAATAAATTTTGCTTCTACATATAGATGGACTAGCTATATACTATATGTAGCTCTAGCTGGATTACATTTAGATGACATTCTCCTTTCAACACTTAAATGCAAAAACGGCTTCATATGATTCATCGTCCTTACATTTAATGATGTATTTGGTTATTTTTTGTGTTTTTTCTGAGTCCGATTGATAACAGTCAATTATAAACAGCCTGAAATCAGAAACTGTGAACAAGATTTCAAAGGAATAGTTCATAATTTTGGGAGATACACTTATTTGCCTTCTTGATGAGAGTTAGATGAGATGATTTGTGTTATTCTCATGTCTGTGCGTTAGCGAAGCTGTTGTCAGCATAAAGCTTAGCATAAAGACTTTAGTCAGGGGAGAATAGCTACTCTGGCTCTGTACAAAATTTAAAAAAAAACTACGATTACCAGCTCCTCAAATGGCTGCATTCAGTCCAAGTTGATGTGAGCTTAGATTTTAAGTTACTGCCCTAAGAAAATGGATGTAGTTGAACTTTTTAAAAGCCCATTCATATTTTACAGGCAGCACAGCAATCCACAGCTGTCTAAAGCTACATGTTCTGTGTCTGTTAGCAGTACACTGATGCAGTGATAATGTGAGAGAGGGAAGGGAAAAAAAAGAGGGAAGTGTGCTGTATACAAGGATGAAGAAAAGGGCAGATGTGGAGATACACAAGTAAATGGTAAAGCACGTCAGAGACAGTGACAACCAGACAGTGAAATATAACTGGAGAGAAGAGGGAGGGAGGGAGGAGGAGTGAAAGCTGAGAAGAGCAATTAGGGAAAAAAAGTGAAAGCCTGATAATAGCTGGGAGAACAAGAGCATTTTTATGAAAAAAATAGAAACCACAGATATGAGAAAGATGTGGATTTTGCTGCAGAGCAGCGACAGCTCAGACTGATCATCACAGAACAGATGGCTGCAGAGGACTGGTTTAAAACAAAGCTAAGGCTCAGAAAATTAATGATTTTCCTTGGGGAAAAAAGGTAGAGAGCAACTGAACCAAGATAAAAATAAAAAGTCCAGAATAAGTCTTCATGTGCCTCTCTTGTTGTTTATTTTCTTTTTGTCCTTCTCCTTCTTCCAAAGTTTAAAGAACCTGGAGAAAAGAAAAAGCTGAACTAGTCCTCACCACAGCTTTATCCCAGATGAGGGCCATACGCTCCTCCACTCCATTGACACCTTCTGGGATCTGGGTGAAATCGTCCTTGCCAATGGCCTTCTGGGCCACGCTGAAGGTACAGTGAGCACTGCCAGTCACACTCAGGTCTCCACTAGAAGTCAGAGAAACATAAAAATACAGAGTTGAGATGAAATTACAGCAGCACAGCACAATCTGTGTACACATGTAAAGTTATGCTATCACAAGGAAAGATGTCTGTTTACTTGAGCAGGAGAGACACAACAACACAGAACAAGGTATGGGAGTAACTGAAATATGCCCAGTACCAGACTTTTTTCTTCCTGCACAAACACTTACTAATGTTTCCTGTTTCCCTTTAACACTCTAGCTCACTTACCAGTCCAGCAGTTGTGTAAAAACTGCTGATTTATCATCACTCAGGTTTTTTTTTAAATTACAGTAGAGTTTATTTCCTAATTTTTCCCTCAAAGGTAACATTTGCACAAGTGTATACAGGCAACAAACAGAGACAGAGTATAAAATTAGCTCTTTCACACTGTCAACACTTACGGTAGATTTATTATAAGCTACATCTCTGTCCTTCATTAGGCATAGTGCCTGTGCGTGGGAGCTTATTTTTGACTTTCTTCTTCCTTAAGGTTCCTAACTTATAATAATGGTCTGACTAAAGGAGATGAAGGGTGGAGAGTAACGGCTATTATTTCAACTACGCACTGTAATTAAATTAGTCATGGTTTAGTGTTTATTGTGTGGTAACCATGGAGCTAATTGTTAATCTTGTTATTCTCATGTGTCTATAGTACTTGCAGATATGCTTCAGCAAATTGAATGGTTAAATGTAGTTCACTAACAAACTGTGTGGTTTGGATAGGAATTTATGAGACAAGTTTTTAGTAAATGCGATGTATCCTGCTTTGCCTTTTGTTATGTTATCTTTGCACACTATAGTAAATATAAGCTTATAGACCATGGTGTGAAATGCTTATAAAATATCTTCCATCGTGTCTCAGCCAAGCACAAGATGAACAACTGTACCAGAGTTGTGATATGTACCTTGACAGCAGTGTGTTCAGATAGTCTGGAGTGGTGGGATCGGGGCTAAGAGGTGGCGATGTTACAAAAGAAGCCGCCTTGGCCCAGTTCTTGCTCCAGTAATGTGTCCCATCAGTTCCCAGGCTGGCTGTGATTGGCTCCCCAAACACAACATTTCCTGAGAAAGAAATAATGGTAAAAATCTGTTAAAGTATCAAATATAAACTGTATCAAAATGATTTATTTTAGTGATTCTTGGCATTTTCAAACTCATGAGTTGCATCAATCAAGATCAGATTAATTTGTCAGCAGTTTAATCGTACTAAAAGCTTTAGTAATTCATCTGAGCGTTTGCAGGAGAGGAACCCTGCCTAATCTCTGAAAAGCCAAACATCACCCTTGGCAACGTTCAATTTTCACTTTGGCTCAATTTTAGCTGAGCCTGTACTTCCATGCATGATGAGCCAGGCTTTGATTCCTGTCACTAACACCTGTCTCCTCTTGTGTTTCTTCGTCGTCCTTTGTCCTCACACCTCTCTGTTCCATGTCCTCCCCGGTTTACATGTTAGGGCCCAGGAATAGATCCAAAGAGAGGTGTGAAACCCCTAAATGCATGAAGAAGGTCTTCTGAGGTCAGCACTCTTCCTGTTAAACCTTTTCCTGGTCTATCCTCAAAAATTTCATATTTCACAATCCACCAGCCCGGGAGCCCCTCGGTTCACCTCTGCTCTTTACTGGGACTGTGAGGAATGTTCTGTGTGACAGCTGGACCACAGAAAAGACTGACAAAGCTGAATATTCCTCTGAGAATAGAGTAGCAGCTTTTTTTCATTATGTCACGGAGAGTCAAAGGCTGTGTACATCTGCAGCCTCAGGAAAGACAGTAAAATCATCTTATAAGGGCATAGATGCAGTGAAACTGGTATGTGCATTCCAAACGTCTAAGAAATCAGAAAGAAAAATGGAAATGTTTGAGCAGAGGTGGAATACCAAATAAATATTCAGAGAGAAAAAATGGGCAGCAAAGTAATAATTTCAAAAATTCTGATTTGATGTAGTCCTAAACTATACCCTCCTAAACCAAGTTTATAGTTTAGTTCCAGATTGAGTTCCAAGATTTCACAAAAATTAAGCTAAATTAGAAATACATGTAGATGCCGTAAAGAATATTATAAGATGGAATCAACATCATGTTTTGTGAGCGACATGTGTATTGAAGGCTTTATGGAGACCCTGCAAAGATAGCCTTTAGTCTACTACTACTCTACTCTAATGCAAAATGTCCTAAAGCACCACAGTCTCCGCAAAATAAAGTGGTTGATGCTCAGAGATGGATACCAAAAATGTAATCTTTTCTGTCACGATACGATGCATTCCTGTTAAGCCAATTTCAATTTCTCTTGTAAAATCTGCTGTTGGCGATGCTGTTATTCCCATGGTGGGAGAGAAGTTTCTCTCCTTCACTGCTTTTATGTAAATATCATGTAAAAACACATGTCCAGTACTTGCTGCAGTAGTGTACAACATACCATTATGAGCCTTGCTTTATCTAGGTGTGCAGGCAGTAAGATTTCAGACAGTCACTTAGTTTTTTTGGACTAGCTGTATACTTAATGCTCACACCTAGTTCACAATATTCTGCAATGGGCAGCGGAGTCTAAATGATGCTCTTTACCTTTTTTCCGGGCCTGTGAGATGATGTCAGCAGCACTCTTGCTCATAATCCGGGTCACATAAAGAGGACAGTTGGTTTGGCTGGCGATGGTGATGGCACGAAACACCGCCTCTGCCTCCAGCTACAGATGGGACAGGACATTGTGGGTGACTTGGAAATGTTTTTACCATTAGGATTTTTTTCCAATAAACCACAGCACATTATCTATTTTTGGAGCCATATTACTTGAATAATTCATTCTTTACCTAAACGACAAGTGGAAGCTTATGATTTTAACATCATTAACTGGTGACTTTAGGGATTTATTCAGTTACGTAGAGTTAGGGCAGTGAAAATGAAATTCATGGGATCAGCAAACAAATGCTAAAATAAACTGAAGGAGGACAGACAGACAAAAGCACCACATGCTCATTTACCCCTTTTTCTAAAGAAAGAAGGCTGTGACATATTCACGATACAGTCCATAATATGTAGTAAGAGCAAACATCTCTGGACACATTTTGGATTCTTATTCTTACATTTTGGTTTATTGTGATTATTAACAAAAACAAACAAATTTTTATAAGAAATGGTACAAAAGTTGCCAATAGAAAGTCAAGTATGCCTCCAGACGTGACAACTGTCTCGTACGTGTATTTTGTAGTGTGCAATGTGATGCAAACTACACTGATTACTGTGCTCTAGTCCAAAAGCTCAACCTGGGTCCAATAACCAGCAAATGAAAACCAAACAGGACACAATACTCTTATAAAACACGAATCCAGCTTGGCCTCTGCTCAATTAAATTATGTTCCCAAGCTTTTGATTCTTAAGACTCCATTTAAGTGCTTGTCACTATGAGACTGGTGGGACAACTTCAATCCGCTGGATCACAGGATGGGAGATCCCAGCTTAAGGCAGACAAGTTGTTGAGTTGAGAGCATGGCTTTCATTGTGCTGTTTGTTGAAGAAACATTAGCATCAACAGTTCGGGGAACCAGAGACTTTTCACCCAACCTCTCTAATGTGTCTGAAACCACATGCGTATAACAAGAAAAATCTGTGTACGAACAAAAGTCTAAGAACGTCATTGTGGACACTGTTAGTGTGTGTGTATGTGTGTGTGTGTGTGTGTGTTTGTGCGTGGCCATGTTTGCGCTACGATAGGCTGTTTGCACTTAAAAAAAAAAAAAAGAGCTTTATTTAATCAGACTGGTGTCTTGAGATTAAAATCAAATTTTCAGAGAGTCCCAGACAAAATGGCAAATACGAACACGGAACTAATGTTCACTGGAGGAAGATCATCGAAAAACCACAGGCATTAAAACACGTCAAAACACACAATATCTCAATAAAAACCGAGGCTATGTATTAAAACAAATATACTTGGCTATTTCAGTTGTTAAAACGTTCATCGCTTGCTTGAATCATGACGATGCTTAAATTCATTCAACATAATTAGTGAATAGGTATATGTACAGAGTTTGTGTTGTACCTCTTCTGGCCTGCTCAGCACGTGTCCCTCAGGTCCCGTGATACCCATCTGCAGCATGCGGGCCTGCTCCTGTTGAACAAAACACGCAAAAAAGTAGGCTGTTAGCTGCTCAGCTCATAGATACACGAAGGACTACTTTCTGGTGTTCAGTGGTTTGAATGCTCGGACTGATGTAAAGTTTTGGTCACACTCCAAAATTATATTCTGTTTCTGCTTCTTTCTGCTTCTGTGGTGGATATGCCTAGCAGTTTTATCATCTGGGTCGGAAAAATTGCAGAAAATTACAGTATTTTTCAACCTGGGTTTTATGCTTAGAATTTGACCATTTTGACTTTTGGGTCAGGTGAACTTTGCACTTGCCACCTCCATTGTGGAGATACAGGAGAAATGGACAAAACTATGCATATCAGGCCAAGCAGACCAAGCCTCTGAATGCTTTCCAAATAAAACTTTGCTTTAATAAAACATGTCTTAAGTAAAACAAATTTCGGAATTTTACGAAAACCCGGAGCATGGCTGGTTATCCAGTGGCTAACCATATTTACTCCCATCAGAGTACACAGACAAGAAGATAAATCAAATGGATGATGAAGAAGGGAGGTAGGGAGGCAGCTAGAGGACCATCCCGCAAGACAACCCATAACTCAAGAAACCAGCGGTGTTCCGGCGGTCACTGCACTCCAAAGCTGTCAAAGGAGGAAATCTTTGCTGCTAGGCGTGGGACCTGCTGATGACAGACTTAGAAAATCTAGACGTGCCTACGGATGGGAGCGATCCCAGCTGTGCTGCTACAAGAAGCAAACTTGCGGCTACGATCAACATTATTTGGAAAGCTTTAGGGGAATCACACTGTTTGCCCCCTTTTGCCTGACTGTGTCCTCCAAATCCCTGCAGCGGAAGTAGTACTTAATAAGTTAGCATGACCCACAGCCAGAATGGCCACAATTATGAGAATAAGTTCCAGGTTGAAAAAATACTGGAATTTTCTTGATGAAAAAATTATGTTTTTAATGACACAGAAATTCATTAATGATATGTAAATTTGAGAAAAAATTGAGTTGAATTTTGTATTTATGGAAATTGAAGTTGAAGTCATAGTTTTCCTTAAGCAAGCATCTAGTGGCCATAAAAGGGACTATAGCTTTAGGCACTAAGGCAGTGGTTTCAGCACTTATCCATGGTGGCTGTCACTTGATTACAATTATGAACGGTTGTGTGCACATCCACAAAACGTCAGTGGGATGGGTGCTGGATACAGAAAAATCTGTAAAGTACAATACGAAGATACCTGCCCACTAGACTCACTTAAACTAGTGTGTGGGTACTCTCTTTGTATTGCACCGTCTCTTGGTTACAACATTTCCTCTGTACCAACACTAACTCTTTCTCTCTCGACCCATTCGGTCGAGGCAGATGGCTGGCCACCCACAGCCCGGTTCTACTTGAGGTTTCTTCTTGTCAAAAGGAGTTTTTCTTCGCCCCTGTCGCCAGGTGCTTGCTAATGGGGGAATGTTGGGTCTCTGTAAATAATATTATAAAGAGTATGGTATAGACCAGCTCTTTATGAAAACTGCCCTGAGATAACTTCTGTTATGATTTGGCACTATATGAATAAAACTGACTTGACTCGACTTAACAACATTTATCACACACAGGTATAAACAAGGCTTCTCTATCTCAGGAGCTCTAAAGTAAAGTCAGGTCATAACATTGGGGGGGGGGGTTAGACATTTTTGATCTTAAAACTGATGGAAATCAGACTTCCTCTAAGTCCAAGTTTAAGACTGGATAGGAGAGCAGGGGCTTGCAATGAATCAGATCCAACACACACACACAAACACACACACACACATTGACAGAATCCAGGCATGGTCTGGAGCTCTGACTAATACAAACCCTCTCAATCCACCAACTATTACGGTTCATTCACTTTCATTTGTCCACAATACAGCACAGCCCTCTATAAACTACACCCACACATTATCGTCCGACAAAAAACACATTCTCTCTCTCATCAGTGACTGTGTGTTTAGTCTGTAGGTAGTCTGATGTGCTGCGATAAGGCTTGACTAGACAGGTGAACTGAAGTGAACTAAACTGAAATAAATCACTCTAAACCAAAACAGATCCCAGATTTGGACCCGAGACATGTAATTAAAGAGAGTGTAATAAAGAAAATAAGGCAGGGTAGGAAAGAGAAAAAAAGAAGAAGAAATGTTTTAAGAGGGGTATCTGTCAGTTTATCCGTCTTTATTTTTACCTCAGCAATGATCTCGCCATTTTCAGCATGGACTTGAGCGATGCCTCCCCTCTCTGCCAAGAAGGTAAAGACCTCATAGAGCTGGAGGAGAAACACACACATTTAAAATCCTGCCTAGCTGTTTACACAAGAATCAGACACTCCTTTTAAACTTGGGGGTCAACCTTGAGCCACATTTTAAAAGAAAGCCCACAATTTACATGTGTACCACGACACACTGCAATTATTGTGTGTGGTCCCCAGAAATGGTTAAACTCATGTGGGATGAGCTGCAGTTGTTGTTATGTTGCCGCACCACAGCTCCTCAGCGAACTGCATGACATCAGTTTTTCAAGCTGGATTATTTCAGTTGCCTCATGTGCTCCTCTGACCAACCGAATTAGCTCCAGCTGCATGAGAAACATGAAGAGTCCTGCCTCACACTGTCTGGACTACACACTTTGTATTTTTTACATGTACCATCCAGAGTTACAGAATGAACTCGCAAAATGCATCACGGGCAACAAGTTACATAAGGACAGGGTATTTCAGGGAGAAAAAAAAGATGAATGCTTAGCTGGAGTTATATTTGAAGTTAGAATTGTGTATTATGGTGATTTCCAACTGCAGGTCATAATTTACTCACTGTTTTAGACACTGCGTCACCACTTGGAGCCAAACCATGGTCATGTTTTTCATGCTTCATGACCATTCAGTTTCATAGCAAGTCAGCAAGGATAGATTATGTGATTACATTTGCTCATAAATGACTGGGTTAAATAAGATAATGATACTTAAATTTCACACTAAGTGAAACCAAGATAATACATATCTATAGTGCAGCCACACATACTGTACCAAATATGTACTGTATGTGCATGTTTACACCCCAAAATATTAATGTGTGCACTAGATTTAAGTTTTTTTGTACCTCACTGTTGCTCATCTGGTAGTAGTCCTTATAAGCCATGTAGACCTGGAACGAGTTCACTCCTGTAAAAAAAGGGGTACAAAATAATGAAATAAATGTGAAAAATAATACTAAAAAGGCCAAAGGTTAATGGAAAAAACGACCACAGGATGGTCTAAAGTTATGGCTGGGCATAATAAGGTGTGATTCCAGTCTCATCTTGCAACAGTCTAAACTGACTGTGATGATTTGTCTCTTTCCCCAATATAACATTAACATTACAATTTGTAGCACCAAGTATCATAGTTAAACTATATTCATATTATCATTGACTTGTTACTTATTATCCCCTGTTTCTGGGAGATACTCATTTTTAACTAATGCAAATACAGTTACAAAATTTTGGAAATCAAAAACAAATTTAATAACAGCTCGGAAAAGTAAACGGAATCAAGTCCGCCATGACAACGTACCTTTCTCCTTGATGAGGTTATCCAGCTCCTGCTTTACGCTGTCGTTCCAGTGGGTGATGTCCAAATGGAGGGAGTAGTCGCAGCAGACCTTCTCATCGGCCCACTGTCTCCACTGGTCATAGGCCTCCATCAGGCTGCTACCAGGCTCTGGGATCACATGGTCCACTGGAGGAGATGGATGGTAGAGGAGAGAGGACACAGGGGTGAAAGGATGAGGGGAGGATGAGAGGAGGAGAGTAATAGTTTTGTAGGCAGAGAGGGGTTTTAGGAGAGGAGGAAGGTGAGGATTGCAAAGAGGTGAGATGGCAGGTGACATGAAATGAATAGACAAAAAAGTGACAGAATGGGGTGGGGATAGTCACACATAGGAAGATGAAGACAGGGTGATGTCAGGATTTGTCTGCTGGTGTTTCTGCTTTCTCCCTCTACTGTTTATCTTGCATAACCGACTGTCTGTCTGAGTTCCTGCAGTGCTCAGCCAGTGGGGACCAAACCTTGTCAGATGTCACATTACATTTTAAACATCTTTGCCTGGGTGTCCTTGAAAAAGTTCTTGCCACTTCAGTTGTTGATATTTTCAGACTTCTGTTTTTTGTTATGTAACCACAATCAATTTTAGAATTTAGGTTAGAGTTCGGCACCAAAAGGCAGCAAACCTTTCTTAATGGGACCACTCATTCTGAAAATGTATTCACCAGTGCAGTAAGGTGCTTTTGGTGACTGTAATTGCAGTTACCATTTAGCGTATAACATAGATTTTAATAGCAAAAAAGTTTCATGCTCTTGCACCAAATAATTACAAATTTAAAAAAAAAAAAACAGAAACCTAGTCCAGGGTTCTGACATGACTTTGCACAATTTACGGTGTATATTTTAAAACAAAGACTCCATGTTACAAACGAATATCTGCAAGATGAAGATTCACAGTCTTCTAGGTCTGCTTTCGAAATCATTGATGGAAAAAGTAAATCCTCTTCATACACAACAGTATCACAGTGCACGATATATCCCGCTCCATCTTACTCAGCTCTAATAATATAAGGCCTCCTGCTGGCTCGCCACCTGACTGGAGTCTTTATCTCATTAAAGAGGAGCCAATCTGCTTATCTAGTCTTAGCATGTTAATAGGATAGAGGTGGAAACAAAACATTGTTGTTTACTACGCCAACCATCTGAACCCCTTCCTTTGTTCACTGCACACATAAAACATCATCGTCTAGTGGAGAAAGACATATGCAGTATACAATACACACAGGCAGATACAAACCACGGCACACTTTCTCACTCTCTCTCTCACACATCAACCACTGGAATATACTCCCTACATGAATGGAGTCCATGAATAGAGCTTACTACAGTAACACGCCTGTTAGTGACTGTGTCTGTCTGAACACAGAGCAACACTGGCAGACAAGCAGCAGAGTAGCACCCGGCTCAAAAGGAGTTAATGGTATTATTTAGACTGTGGTATCTACCAGCTGTTGGTTGTGGTAGTGTCTGGTCTCTAAACTCTATCAAGTGCACAAAAGCACACAAACTCATACTGTACGCAGACCAGCATGAAGACACAAATTGGTGCTCTGTTTCTATGGGAGTAGTGTTTCACTCTATGCCCCCCTCCCCACCGTGGTCCCCCTTACATTCAGTCTTTTGTATGGTCTTCTTTTGGAGAGCTGCCAAAAAACAGACTTACCATCCCTTTCTCTTTATCTCTTTTAGGGTCCCTGCGCTCCCTCCCCTCCCCTCCCTTTCCCCCCTCTTTTTTTAGTTTAATCTCAGAAACTCATCCTTCACTTCATGGATGACCTTTCCTGCAGCCCTTACCGATCATGGTCGTGCCCCCGGCAAGAGCAGCCTTTGATCCCTGAGCAAAGTCATCCACGGTTGTGGTTCCACGGTACGGCATCTGGAAGTGGGTGTGGATGTCAATGCCACCGGGAATCACCATCTTTCCTTGGGCATCAATGGTCTTCACACCACCGGGCACGATCAGGTTGTCGCCGATCTGCCTGTCGGGGTAAAATGGTGTTGTCATAATAGGATGACGATATAATGTCGCATCCATAAATGATGTTCACGCAGCAAAAAATAATGTCTTTTTCTTGGGCATAATGCTACTTGTACTGTGCACTGACATCGAACTGAATCTGAATCTAAGATGTTCCTACATACAAATTATGTTGATGTATTTTCAAGTAATTTAGCATTAAACATTTATTTTGGTCATATCATTTACAGCAATTTTTAGTACTGGTCCAGCTCAGCATTTTCTCAATGGAAGGAAACCTTTAAAATACATTTACTGAACAACAAAAACAGTTCCTGACTTTAAAATGACCCCAAAACAACTTCAGCCAAGCTTGAAGCGGCACATTGTCACCATGTCAACACATCAACATTTTACCCCTGTTAAAAAAAAAACCAAAAAAAAAAAAAACCCTGTTGTTCAGACTTAATAGAGGAGACAGGCCAGACAGACAGGCAGGCAGGCAGAAGCCAGTGTCTCTGTGAGTTTGCCAGGAGCCCAATGGTCCAGCAGGCATCTGGGTGTTTATTATGCAACACCAGGCTTTCTGTGGGTACCTCTCTCTCTGAGCTGCCTGACTGAGGGGCAGTGGGGACAAAGGGCCTATAACTGGAAAATCAAATGGGAACAGGACAGGGGGAAAGAGAGCGAGGGAGAGGACAGACTGCTTCAGGGACATACGGAGAGAGGAACTCACCCAAATTAACCCGGCCCCATCTGGTGGGGCAGAGACAGACTAGAGTGGCTGTTAGCAACATAACTAACTGCAGGTGACCAACAGAAAGAATTTCCATTTTTTTTGTTCATTTCAACAAGCAGGACACTTGTGCGCAAAGTAGTTTCCTTATCTTCGTTGTGGAGGAAGACTTCACTGTTTTGTTTAGGTGGGGTGCAGTTTTCTTTATCCTGTCACCTCCCGTTTTAAAAAATTCTAATCATAATTAAACACGTTAATACATTAATTATTCATCACTTTTAAGATTCGTCAACCCAAGTGTTATCCTCCTATTTTTTTTCTCCTTGCCCCAATTGATGTCATTCTTGCAACTGTCCCAAATCTCTGCAATAGCGATTGCAAGTAAAGTCAAAACGGACAGAAATCTGACGACAAGGAGCCGGAATGTCCATTTATACAAACTCACCTGGCCAACCCACTTTATGGAAAGATCAAGATGTCTTACTTAACATTTTGGACAGTTAAAGAAGATTTGCATTTCTCCAAAAGATAATTTAATTTCTGCAACTAATATCTGTACTCTCATAAGAACGATGCAGTTAAATAGGAGAGGGAACATGTGAGATACAAATAAACTTGACTGAAAGTCAATAAATGGGTGGTGAGCCTGAGCTGAGGAATGAAAGCAAACCGGAATAGATGGGAGTAGAGCGGGAATGAGGGCAGTGTGGCACTTACTTAATGAGGCCATCCTCCATGTAGATATCAGCATGGAAAGACTGGTCATCGTTCACAATCCTCCCGCCTTTGATCAGAAGCCTGTCGCTCTGCAGAGAGAATGATGGAAGGAAGGGAGGGACAAGAAGAGGGGATGAGAGACATGTTAAAATTCAAGGCAAATCTTCTTCCAACAAAGACCCAGTTTTGCCTTGCAATACCTCACTGGAGGAAGATCTACCAGATCATTTTATGTTGTATAGTTGGAGTTGCACAATGCTTCACCATTTCTCTGTAGTTACATTATATCCTCTGTTTTCCAGTCAGAGGAGATAAACAATGTTTCATTCATTCATGGCTGGGAGAAGACCGGGCATGTTTGTCACTCTTGTCCCTGGTAAACAACACCACACACAGTTTAGCTATGGGCCACACTGTGGGCGCGCCCGCCCAGCTCTCCCTGTGGTCTTGTGCAATAAAGTGGTTTGAATCCCCCTGCAAGCAACCCACATTTGCATCAGTGTTTTCTTAAAATCCCTGTTAAGTGAGCCCATCAAATAATTAAGAGCTGGCAGAGCCTATCTAACAATGTTCCACAATGGAAAATGTGCAGTAATTTTTTTTGGTCAAACCAATGCAGTGACTTTGTAGCGTCTTAAACATACACATTCATAGAAAACCATCTCTCTGTTAACTTTGCTGGTTTAGCCTTCCTCGGATGAATTTGCATGTGTTTCTCATATTTGTGTCACCATTTTGACTTCCTGATAGGTGTTGCATATTTAATAGTTAACCCATTTTAAATTTGAAATGTTATGAATTTCATTATAGTTCACATCTAATGGTGCTCTGTTCGTGTGGCCTTAAACTAGAATTCAGTCATAAAATGTGTTAAACAAAGTGATGCTTGTGATAATCCTCATTGTGACCATCATCATGGTAGCTGCCTTCAAGCTTGCAAGCATTTACTGGTAAAAATACTGACTGGGTAAGTGTGGAAGTGTCCGTCTGATCACATGTATGCTTTACAAAATTAGCAACTACTTTTGAGGACTTTGCCCAGAAACAGCAGCCTTGGTGGCCATATCTCCCGTAGTAAGAAAATTCTTACAGCCATTGAAAACAAAAAACGGTCAAATTATGATAAATTATGAATATTAAATCTAAGTCCAGCTGAAGGTATTCATAGAAAGACGGAGCAGGTTTCACTGTAACTTATATTACCCTGCATTAAAATGACCTGGACCAGTCTTAGTGAAAAAATTTACAGTTTGATGCAGGAGGCAGAGCTGAAGCTGCTTTTAAGGACTAAATGTGGATTAACTTCTTAACTATGTTTATCCAGATTATGTTATGCAACAACACTGCACTAGCTCTGGATGTAATTTTCTCAGTAAAATCCTTTTATCTAACAGAACAAATGCATTTGCCAATATTGACTATTGATCACTTCATGAGGCAGGATATTTTTATTCTGCATGAGAAAATAACAGTCCTTATTGCTGAGTGTGATTTCCCTTTGGTGCGCAAAAATGAAACTACAAAGTACCGTCGCGTCTGAGGTAACCTTCAACCTTACATCTCGTCATGTAGTCTGATCTGGGCGTTGCCATGACGCCACGCAGTCAGACATCAAGTCTGCTGCACCACGGTATAACTCTCTGTTGTCATGGTGATGGGTTGACTGCAGGGGAGAGAGACTACAGAAGAGGGGAGGCTGGGCACCTGGTTTCGCTGACTTATTGGAGGGCTGGTTGTGTGTAAAACTGGCTGTTGTATATGGCGGAGGGCTACATGGAAAGAGGGGAGTTGTTGGTCCGGTAGATGGGCACCTGTGCATTTGGCCGGTTGGGTGATCTCTGGGCAAACTGTGTAAGCTGGCGGTTAATCAACTGGCCACATGAGGACAGGCTGAAACAATAAGTCAGTGGAGTAAAGTGTCCAGAGCTGAAACAATCAGTCGATTGATCAACTAGTCGAAAATGATTCTGCAGTTATTTTGATCATTTTGCTGATTCCTCAAAGGAGAAGACTAGTTGTTTTTTTTTCGTCTTACAGGATACTAGATTGACTTTATTTGGGTGTTGGGATCTGTTTTTCAGCCAAAACAAGCTAATACTTGCAGTCCTAGCAATATGATATTCATGCAGGTTTTCAGCGCAGCCATTACAACACTACTCACTATTACACTGCTGATACCTTCATGACAATGCTGTTTGCTGCTGCAGCTCCTTCCACCACCCCAAACGCTTTCTTATGTGCTAAGCTTTGGCACTGCCGATTAAACAAAAATTTACTGAGATGTTCACGTATGTATTGATTAAGGGGGATTAGTTCTCCCAGTAGGATCCTTGTTGCTGCTCTGAGCTTTTTGAGAGCTCCCTCAAAGAGTTGAGTCTTTTTTCCCCAACCATTTCTCACTGTACAGCCATTTTCTACAAATGATCAGTTCCCTGAAGTAAATGTATCTGACTGCAATTAATCAATTTTATTCAACAATTCTAATAACCAATTAATAATTCAAGTCATTTATCAAGCAAAAATGCTCAAATGGGTAGATGCAATTCTGTTTCCTGTTGTTTTTTGAAATTACTTAGCTTGTGTGACTGTTGTATTGTTTTATTTCCTGCTTTTGTGTTTTTCCCACAGTTTTTCCTCTGTCACTTGTGTCTTATTAGTTAATAAGTCTTCAGTGTGTTTACAGCCTCGTCTTTCCCCCTTTCAGTTGCTTTACTTTATGTTGCTTTACTGTGTCCTTCATGTCCTGGTTCTTAGTGCTTTGCCTGTTTTTTGGACTGCTCGTGCATCTTTCGGATTTGTTTGCTTGTTTGGACTGCCTCCGCTGGTTCTTTTACCCTTGCCTTCCTCACCTTTCTGTAAGCCTTTGTTCCTCTTTGTTTATAATAAATCCTAGAACTGCATGAGCTTGGCCTCGGTGTCTGCGTTTGGGTCCTATTCCCGGTTCTGCTTGCACCATCACTGACAAACAGTTATTTTCATTAGCAATTTAATCTGCTGATTATTTTCTCAATTAGTCGGTTATTCGATTTGTCCATAGAACATCAGAAAATTTATGAAAAACGCCTGTTATAATTTCTTGCAAGGTACATAGTTAATGAGCAACATAGCTGCTAATTAACTTTCTGTCGTTCAACTAATCAGTTAATTGACTAACCATCTAATATTAAATGAAAGCCCATTGAATACATTGTGAAAACAATCACTAGTTCCAAGAACAGTGTCTATCTTCTAAGTGGTAAAGATACGGTTCCTCCAAAGCAAAAAAAATAACATGCTTTGAAACAAACGTCTCTCTTAAGAGAAACAAACTTCCCTATTTTCCCATCGGCACATGTGTGAAGTGATTTACACTCCTGGCTGTGAACCCAGTCTTTCATCACAGTAATGAAATGCAGTCACTCCTTCGCAGAACAGGAAAGAGCATATTACAGTTTTGTGTGTAGCTCAAATGATACAAGCTCCATATCTGCCGAGCTCATAAACAGCCGCAATGCGTGTCTTCTTGCATCTTTGTGTTTGTGTGTATGCGATGGTGATGGAGGGGAGTGAAACAGAGTCCAGAGCCCTCCCAAGCAACCACACCCTGGAGCAACACATTACAATGCACAGTCATCAGTGGCTGGAACTTAGCACCACCATAGATCCTACTGTAAAGCACACTGCCCAAAAACTGTCGCTCTTTGGCTTTAGCTTTAGTTCCTTCCAAAGAAGAGCACTACTCAGCGGCTTTAAGGTCGTGCAATAATCTTGAACTTGAATAGGGAGTGCATGCGCATAACTTCATTTCACCTCCTTCATAGAACTCATGTAATATCATTTTAAGTCTGATGTGGGGATAAAAAAACCCACTTTAGATATAATCAAAGTCAGCATCTTAAAATCCATAAACTACCAAGACTGACAATACTTAATTTAACAATTTTGATAACTGACTGTTTCAGTCATTTAATGAGCAAATAAAGGAAAAATGATTAAAAAATTTGTTGCTAACAATTTCTATAATGTGGGGATTTTTGGTTTGCCTCTGTTTTGTATCACTGTGAACTGAAGACCTTTCGGTTTTGGACAGTTGGTCGGAGAAAACCATCAATTTAAGACTGAAGCTTTTTTTCTATTTTCTGATTTTATAGACGCAAACCATTCATTGATTAATGAAAAAAGAAACAGCTAATGAAAATAACTGCCAGTTTTAGCCTTTATATAGTAATAATGGATGACAACTCAGTGGTACAGACCTGCCCTCATCAACTGCGACGGACGAGTAAACAGTTTTTATCTGATTTATTATACTGCAGCGAGGGGTGTGCCTTCATGCATGGGTGCCTAAGTGCTCCAGCAGTCTATCTCCCTCACACACACACACACACACACACACACACACACGCTCATATTCCCCTTTGTGGGTTACTTCCCCTTCTCCCCACTGGCCTATGACAGCATGCAAGATACCACAGTCATTTGACAATCAATAGCTTTCCATTTCCATTACAACCCAGCAACTGTCAGTTTGCGTATTTCACTATTCCTCAGATAGTGCATCTGCCAGGGAAATACATAATGCACTTAATGTAACCGTGGAATGCATTTGATATTAGTCTCCAGTTTCTCCCAATCGGTGGAAAACTAGATGTTGAAATGCTCAACGTCAAAAGCTTAAATCATTATGCGAAAAATATAACAGAGTAGACCTTTTGAGTGGCAACAAGCATGTCCAAACTTATAACTTATAACTAAATGGTAGTACTGTTTGGCAGTATTGGTGACCAAACTGTCAAGCCTTTTTAAAGACACATAATCTGAAAAAGAAGTTTTTCATTAGCACTTCCTAATCACACTTCATAAATCTAAATGCAGACAGCATTATTGAGGGTTGTCCTAAATTTTTTAACAGTAAACCTCAAACTGTCACATTCACCAGCACTAAGGTTATTCGACCACAAACAGCAATAGGTTACACTTAATATTTCATGGTGAATATAGCAAGTGACAGCTTGCTGTTTCCCAGTGTCGCCACAGTTATGTAGTCAATGTGTGCCCCGGGACTGATTATCCTGGAGTCTGTCATTTTTTCCAAATATGATTTCTCAGCAATTCTTCGTTATTTAGGCTATTTACATGAGGAAAAAGAGGGATATGGCACGCTGCAAATTTTTATTTTACTGTAAATCGGGCAATCATGGATAGGTTCTAATCACCCTAGCCGATCATGCCACCAGGAAGTTCTTCCATCAGCTTAGTTCATTCACTTTTTACAATTTTCTTCCCGAAGGAGCAAAACTCAAACTCTTAACAGTGACATTGCCGGAGTTAAAATGTCTGTGCTATCATGTGGTTATGGGAATAAACCTAACTATTTGTTACAACATTAACGAGACAGCACTATCCACGTAATGAAAAGAAGCCGCAGTCATAATGCTGTTTGAATTTTTGTTGCAGCTCTGGCTTTGGCGAAGACGATTTAATGGCATTCGGTGGCTGCAGTGGTGTTCATTAAACAGAGTCCTGAGTCTGAGATGGGACTGTAAGACTACAACTGTTTCAAGATGGTGGATGGTGTACAACATCATAGAATACATATTAGCAATGTGCAACTCATGAAGGACTTTGATCCAATTAAGTCTTGAAGAGAAACAAGAGTAAACACGGCATAATAAATCCTTATTGAGCTGTTACTCGAATACATTCTCATCTCATAACTTCACTGATCATATGCTCTGACCACAGATATTGAAGACTTGCTTTCTCTACTAACGTTGATTTCTGTTAATTCATGCCCACACTTCCCCCTGAAGCCTTGTCGGAAAATGATTTCAACTGCTTCATATTCCCTACCTTGTTTTAAAGCTTCAGTATTTTCACTTGTTTACTGTCCCGCTACGATAAAATCAAAGAAAGGGACAAATACCGGCCAAATATGTTAGATGCCACAGGTCAGAATTTAATGAAGCTTCTAGCTAATGCAACTGGTTGAATTTTTGCACAATGCATCTCTGTTCTTGTATTTTGAAGTGATCTATCTTGTGAAAAGAATGTTATTCAGTTGCAGATTGCAATTAACTGAATACCCCTCCTTTTCCAAGTATGTAGGAAGAGCTACGGTTGCCCTCTCTAGAGCCAGTGTTTGGTCTGTACGTTTTGGGCTACTGTAAAAACATGGTGGTGCAAGATGGCCGGCACATTGAAAGATGACCCGCTCCCTATGTAGATATGAAGGGCTCATTCTAAGCTAATGAAAACACAATGATTCTTATTTTCAGGCGATTATACGCCAATGAAAACATAATTATGAATATTATATTCCATTTCTGCCAATAAATACCCCTAAATCCTACTCACTGGTACTTTAAGTATTTCTGTAATTTGTTTTGTTCTGGGTTCATATTCTGCTAATTTCATGTCAAAAATATGGCACAATATGTTCCAGTACTTGAATTGCCCATGTTTGCATCATCTCAACTCCACATATATCCAACCATGTTTTCTCAGAGACTGAGAGGTTTCTTTTGTCATGTTTTTTTTAACCTAAAATACATTAAATTTATATCTAGGCCACAGGAATTCATATTAGCTTAAAATAGTGTACCAATTTGTAGTACTGGTCAAGTGCATTTGACCCTGGAATAGAACATTTACACAAGGCATCAGTGATGTTGATCCTGATTTGCTCTGACCCTCCAAGGTCACTAACCATGTCCTCACTTGTCAGTCAAGTCACTGTTACACCACCCAGTATTTGGAAGGGAAAAACATCTCACTGGATGAGCTATACACAGTTATTGGTAACAATGAACCGTGTAGGTGTGTTCAGACTGAAAGAGCAAATCATTTGACAGTTGAGCTGTGTGGTCCGTGTTTAATCGCCATAAACAGCCAATATGCCGTCTATGCAGATCATGCATAATGCAAAGGAAGACAGGGGGAAAAAAAACCCTTATTCTGACTTTGAAGTATCCACACATTAGTTATTCCAAGGTAGTTAGTCCTAGTACTATCCTCAGTCACACCAGATAAATTGGCTTCTTTTGATGTGTTACTTATTTGTGGCAGTTTGTTACCAGGTTAAACCAGATACAAACCAGCAGTGGATAGCTCATATAAAATGAGCTGAATGGATTGTACTAGTGTCAATGTTGGATTTTATTTTTCATGTAAATATAACTGCCAGCAGTGGTGCATTTGTTGCCGTTCTGCAAACAGTTTTTTGGCATGTCCATATTTCTTCAAGGTACTGACTCGGAATTACAAGTCTGAGGCAGACATTAATGGCTTAAACAACACGACGTGAATGCGGCATTAGCTGTGACTAGCTAGCTACACACGATCAACCGTGTGGAAGAGTGCTGTTGAGTGTTGAGTGCTCCCACAACTCACCAGGAACTCCGGTTCTTTCTGTTATCGTCTCTCTCCTTTTGCTTCTAGTCTCTGTACTTTTATGAAGTCATACTTAAAGCCCTGGGATAAGTCCTAACTTTTCACTCAAGCTGAAACCTTCTCAACTTGCATGAACGTATGTTCGCCTCTGTTCGCGCCACCCTGGCAGAACTTGCGCCTAAACTCGCTCACTCCCGCCTCTCCGTTGACCTTGCGTATAGTGTTTAAAATTCACCTCACATCCCGTCTGAAGACACTCTCCCTTGGTGTTAATGGAACATGTTACTACCCTGTTAAAATAAAACATAGCTAGGAGGAGCTCACTAAGATTAGTGCACTAGGCTTAGCTGTACCTTTCTTAAAAACAAAACATGCTGTGCAGTACAAATAGAGGCACCAAAACAACACAACTTACAAAGCTGCAGAGCCAAATAAATCTAGGCTATATAAAATATCTAATTTAAAAAAAAAAGGTAAAATGATGTTTAAACAAAGATCCAATAAAGCAAGTCACAAAGCCTTTGATCTAAACCCTGGACCCTGAACTACGTGGAATCAAATACATGTTAGTAGAGATTTCCATGGCTTCAACAATCACAAATGTTCCTTACTCATCTTCACTTCCATATGAGTACTTGCGTATGTGACTGTGACCTCCTCTCAACACTTTGGCACTGGGTAAAAAGCTGAGGATTTGGTGGTTTTTCTACTGTAAGTCACTGAGCACAGGATTTCTTCAGCTGTCGGAGTCGCCAAATTAAGACAGCTGGAGGAGGATTAGCAAACATCATGCAAACATTACAACAGAACAACAAATCCTTATGAAAGGTTTATCCCAATATGCTGAAATCAAACAAATGTATACTAATGCCTGCCAATAATCTAATGGATAAAATGAATATTCGAAATCTGGATGGTTTGGCAAACTGTTTGATTCAAGCCGCTTTACTCCTCTGCTGCCTTTTAAGGTTTGAAGTCATTCGAAAAAGTAATTATGTCCTTTTTTACCTTCCTAACCATCCCCCTTCTAGTACTGACAAGCTCATCTATGAAACAAAGCAGAGTAAAGTTCGGGTGGAAAAAAATATCTTGTCATTCAACTCTTAAAAAAAAACAACAAAAAAAAAAAACACAAAGCACCAAATATAAAGCACGTCTCGCTGCACAGGAAACTGTCGTTTTCTGTTACACAAGCCAGCAATAATCAAAAATAGACGGCAGGATGTTGTTCTTGTACTACTACACCGATATCCACTGACAACTTTTTTCCACTTCCACCAGACTGGGGGGGGAGAAGCACTCATAAAACGGGATGCAAATTAATAATAACCACTCCTCAGTGCTTAGTAAGTGGGAACGGCCCTGGCAAACTCCACGGCTACAAAGAAGGCCAAAGGGTCTGAGAGGACACGCGAGGAGACCTCCATTAGCTGTGACAGACACTGCTGTGTGGGTGGAGAGAACAGCAGGAAGGCAGGCAGGGACCAATGAAAGAGGGAAGTCATCCTGAGTGTTCACCAGTGCCTCTGCTTCAGCCCTGTTGCCTAGCGAGCAAAAATATTTACTCTTTAGCCAAAACTGCACAGGATTTTTTTTTTTTTTTCTTCACATTCTGGAAAAGAGAAAACAATGAGACTTATCAATCCAAATTAACTGCAGAGGCTCCTGTCAGCCGAAATCTCAGAGAAATCTTGCTCGACTGGAATGTTGATCTTGTGATAGGCTGGAGTAGTGTAACCATGTAACCGTGACGATGGAAGAAAAAAATCCTCCGTCTGGAGCTGATTGGGCCAGACAGGTTGAATTATAAACTCTTTAAGTTAAAAACCCTCGGTTTGTGTGTGTGTGACCGAATCTAAGTGTGTGTCAAATCACATCACCACACGACAAACCCATGAGGGGATGTATTTTCCTGCCATCACAACTGTATATTGGTTGTCATGGTGAGTCGCATGGCAACATCTGGGAGGCCAGGGGTTATTTTGTTTGCACTCAAGCCCACTTTGCTGCAGCCTGCATGGCACAGTCCGGTGTGGCGGGGCCCCGTTTTTTGGTGCGTCAACAGGGGGAAAAGGGTTTCGTTTCCCAGCCAAAGCCACCGTCTGCCAGCCCTGTCTCATGCCCACAGATGTTCATTCCAGCTGGAGGGGATTACTGATGACATGCACCAGCCTGGAACAACACTGGGGCTGCTGTGAAAGGGTATGAGGGAAGGGAAGAACCACACCTAGAAATCTGACAGAGCCACTCTGGCGGAGAGTAGACGTAAGGAAACAGCTGGAATAGAACGAACAGTCATGAATATACAGAGAGAAACTCTGGGAGGGGAATAGGGTTAAAAACGGGTATAGTATTTATGGTCCTTCTGTGTAAGTATCTACTTTGCATTTATATTCTGAACGGACTTTGGGGTGCTGAACACTGTTCATTTTACTCAAAGTAAATTAGTAAGAGAGATACTACAGCTTCTGTCTTCTATGATGGAGCAGGCAGCAAGCTTTTCAGAACCACCTTTTGAACCCCTCAAGCAGTGAGCATTTGATACTCAGAAGATAGACTTTCATACGTTCTAACTGGGATCACCGTATCTCTCATGCCAGTGCCACCAACATTACGAAGTAGTGATTAGAGTGATTACAGTGTGTCTGTAGAATGTAGAGTTTCTAATACGTTAAAGGATAAGGCTGATAATATTCTATGTTTTTTTTTATTATCATCAAATCCCATAACAAGACTAAAACCAACAGTGTTAATAGTCCATCTCTCAAACCTTTCAGACATCCCCAGATTGTCTTGTTTTGTCTTTGGTTCCTACTGAAGATGTAAATATTTAAAAATGTGTAACAAATATATACTATTATTTTTATACTTCAATTCTTAAATAAGGCTACTGTAGTTTTAGCAATTGTTATTCAAACAGGAGTAAAGGAGTGTAGTGGCTTGGCTGACTAATATTTTTTTTGATGGTTTTTGGATAACAGGGGAAGTTTATAGCATAGAAGAATAATCTATAACAGATTCTGGTTACAAAGACGACACTTATTAGAAGAAGGATCAAATTATTGATGGTCTTGGTCTTTATATGAGATACGTTGAAGATAAGCACAAAACTACAATATCACCAGACTTGTCCTTTAAGTTATACCATTACATCAGTCCCCATTTTCGATGCTATTTATGGCCAATATTTTTTTCAGCAATAGCCACTCAATCTACTCTTTATAGTAGTTCTCATTGTTACTGGGGAAGTGTGCCTATCTCAAGGAATTCACGGGAAACAATTGCCAGGTGGTGCAGGTGTAATTCAACCATGAAGACAGTTGTATTGTGTCTGATGACACCGTCGACTGTCTTCTTCATTAAAACAACATAACCGGATGAATTCTGTCAGCCCACCATGTCATGTTTCTGAGTAGTTTGTGTATTTGCTTCCCCCAGTGGTTGATACAAGTATCGTACTGAACAGAAATCTTCTCTCCTGTATGAAAGCCCGCTTGTCATTACCACCAGTCACCACAGCGGTCGCAACATCAACCAGGGCCGAAATCTTAAGAATTAGGGCTTTAATCTACTGGAAAAAAGACTGAAGTACCATGAGATGGTGAGAACAAATACTGAACACAGTGGTAAAGAAGTGTGAAAACTTGTGCTTCACTGAAGTGGTGTGACTCCACCATATCGCTGCTCTTGGTTAAGTTAAAACGTTGGTTACAACTGGATGAGGCTCGTCTTTGAGAATTACGACAGTCTCCCAACTGAAA
Source organism: Xiphias gladius (assembly GCF_016859285.1). Lineage (NCBI taxonomy): Eukaryota > Metazoa > Chordata > Actinopteri > Istiophoriformes > Xiphiidae > Xiphias > Xiphias gladius. Next base: position 12,131,886 of record NC_053416.1, read on the forward strand.
AATTTAACTTCGGTACCCAGATGTCATTTCTCTTGAGGCCATCAAACTGCACACAACTTGCTCATGGTATGAATCTTTCTGATCCGTGATTTTTCGCCTCAATAAGAGAGTCTAATGTTCTCTATCGCGGCATTTCCTTCGGAGTTTATTTGTGTTTCGACATCATTATCACGCCTTTTACAGGTTTTACGCCCCAAATATCTAGGATAAATGAAGGAAGAAGAAACACCCAATCTCTCTGTGGGGGGTTGGTAAAATTAAAAATTCCATCCCTATAATGACTTGGAGAATTCTGGCCCACCTTAGTATATAATAGAGACATGCCCTACTTTAAGAGTAATGGCATCAAGAGACTGCTCAAAATAGGGATATAGAATGCAGGACCTATACCGGCAAAGCTACCCCAGTCTTCCCCCAAATCCCCCCTCTGGTGTAATATCAGCTGAGGAGACGGGACAAAGGCTGTGTCTCCCACAGCTGGGCAACACACCCCTGACTGCAGCCTGAGCTGCAACAATGAAAACTGGAAGGCAGGCATTTTGGACTCAAACACACACACACACACACACAGACACAGAGAGAAGGAGAGGGAGTGGGAGAGGTTTCTCTGCAGTTGTACCACACGCCAGCGCCCAGCTGGCTGGCCGAGCAACACCAGCGATCAACACCAATGGCTGTGCAGCACCAGCACAACCTCCACCCTAGATGCTCTGACAGGAGTCTGAATCTTTCTCTCTCTGGTGATGCAGGAATACAAGCGCCCCCATCACAAGGCCGGCTTATCACAGCTCATCACAAATGGGCGTTGATTTCCCCCACCTCTCACTGTCCTCCTCTCCCTCTCACTCCCCTCTGCACCAGCCTGCAACATGAACAGAAGCCAATGTCTGTAGTCTGCCGGGGACAGATTTTTATTCTTAATGTTAAAATAAATGAGGTCCTTTGTGGAAGTATTGAGTGGATGCACAGGAATTGCAAATTATTTTGCACTACTCACTTTTGTCCATTTATTTGCCAACTAATAGTCAGAAGACAATATAATTGGGCTATAATATCATTAGGATATTATGAAGTCTGTCACTAAAAGCATCGTGCTTTAAAATGGCAAGAGAAGCTCATTGAAGATGAGACTATTGTTCAATAGACTCGCATATAAGTGATCAATTAGGCCCAGAATAATCCCAGTAGGAGAAAGGGCTGGACACATTCTTGTTAAAATGGCTAAAACGTCATTTTAGTCGCTTCACCGAAATTGAAAAACATTATAATTCACTATTTTTGAAAAGTAAGGGAAACGTAGGGGGAATGAATACGCTGTAAGGCACATCCATGCCGTGTAATAAAATTTAAAAAAAAATGCTACGAAAGCACGTTTAAAAATGACCATTTGGGTACGATCGGGCCACTAAAAACTCACAGCTACGCGCTGCAGAGAGCAAGAAGTCCCTGCAGAGGCATTACAGGGATTTTTAAGGGCGAGCCGGCTCGCCACTGGCATGGATCCCCCTCAACAAAGAAGACGCAGGACACCTTTAAGAAAACGCCTTATCCCCCTGCCCGACTGTCACTATGGCAGCCAGTCATGCCATTTCATTGTGCGCATTTTCCCATCGGCTTCCTGCGGTCAAGTCTGACAATAGAAAAGGGGGGTGGGGGGGGGATTACAATTACATGCTGCTGGTGGCAGCATGTACACTATGTTTATGATCCATCGTCGCGGCGCTGAGAAACGGCGGCGCGGTGATTTTGCGACAGCGGGCATCAAAGTTCCCGCGGCCAACGGAGCATAAATAACTGGCTTTACTCACTGTGATCTTTGGGATGTTCTTTTTTCCTTGATAAGACATGTTTCGTTCGATTCCACCTTCGAAATCAAGCTTTTTTTTTTTTTCTTTTTTTTTTAAAAACCCCGATATTCCCTCTGTACGGATGCTGCAGCGGCCCTCGCCTGGATGGGAGCTTCAGGGAATGGTCGCCCCTCCGTCAGTGCGATGTGAAGTGCCTCGCAGAGCGCTATAGGAGCGTCTCTGGTCCAGTCGCCCGGCCCCTCCCTCAGCAGGCTCAATCGGAAAGAGGCGGCGCGGCAATCTTGCCACTGGGGGGCGCAGTGGAGCAGCTGCTGAGCGGCCCGACAGCCCCACAGTTGTCCGCATTACTGAGCTGTCACACATTTTTTTCCTCCCTCTCGCACATATACAGCATATATCCGATGCAAGTTATTGGCCTATCAGATGTCATTCTTCTTCCCGTAAATGGCAAATTAACCTCAACTATCCGGTTTAAAAGCTCCCCAACCTGTGCTGTGTTCTGTGCCTGCGTATTACTGCCAAAGTGACTAAAGCGATTTACTGATCAGAGGGGAAGGCCAGCAAAGACTGATTGATTAGAAAAGAATAAGCTGCACTATGTAGCAGAAAGAGAGCAGCAAAAGCAAGACTCTCTAATCCCCGCAGGGTTGGAATCACCATCATCACACTCATCATTGAATCCTCAGTATCATCAGCGGGGACTGAAATGGAAAAGCAACTCCCAAGTATTATTGCACCATTGCAATACTGCTCACCGCTCAGGTATATACTGAATGGCTATACTTGTGCGAATTTGCAAAATAAGTTCACAGAGCTGTTGATACCAGGAAGGGCAGTATACGATCAAACCTGTTTTTAAGGTCAGTTTGAAGTTGCGAAGAGTTAAGATCATAAGAAGCAATATAAAGCACGTCTACAGTTTTAATTTAAACATGTTCAGATGTCTTATTTAATAAACACAATCAAATCTATTGACGTAGAAAAACTGTATAAAAAATTCTATTCGAGTAGGTCAAGAGTGCATATCTTTACCAGTTATTACCTACAGATATTGTGGTTTTGTTTCTCTCCATAGAGAGGAGGGACAAAATGGTGGAGCAGCTGTCACAGAGCCTGTCCACCACATTTCACACCCGACGTCTACTCACGAGGACACACACACACACACACACACACACAGGCTCTCTCCCTCTCTGCATGTCCCCACCCAACCATGTGTCTCTATTGTTTGAACCTAACATGGACCCGCCTTCAGTCATTTCCTCCAGCACTCCCCTCCTCAGCACTAATGCACTCATACTGAACGTGCATGTGAGAGCAGGCACGTGACCGAGGTTGTGCCTGTGCCTGTTTATGTGTATAAATTATAAACTGGGAAATCATAGTCTCATTCAGTACATATTTTTATTAGTTTTCAAGAAAAATGTAGACTAACAGCATAGAAGATTTTGAAGTTTTAATGTTCAAAGGCAGTACTCCATCTCTCTTATTTGTATATTTGAGTGTAAGCTACATCAATAATTTAAAGGAAATACACCAAAATGAAAAATCATCGTCCATGCGAATATCATACGCTGACCATCTCAACATACAAAACACAGATATAGTTATTTTTCTAGGCCTGTGCAACGTGTTCTTCTTTCTTATTCTTATGATCTGGTTTTTAAATTCTGGAGAAAAAAACTTTGTAGTGAGATGTTTCAGAAATCAGAACAAACAAATCTAATTAAACTGCCCCATGTTACTTGCAGAATTATAACTAATAATAATCATAATAAAAAAAATAGTTAATGTCATATATATTCATAGGTTAGGTCTGAGTCATTCAAAAGGGCTTAAAAGGAAATCATTTCATAATTGGTTCATGTTGTAAGTTTCATGATAGCAAATATCTACTTAAAGTGTTGATGCTCAAAGTACAAACGTGTGTTTATTTTACTCAATGCAATGCCTAGTTATAGACACAATCTTGTGTTCATGTATTCAAGTGCACATAGTTAGTAGTGAAGTAATAAAAATGATATACATGCCACACATTTGCCCGATTACTACATTTATTTTCAAATATTTCATCTTCTAAGCATTTAAATGTAGTATCTCACTCTGAACTTTTCTCTACAATCACAAATTTCATATGTTGGGAGGAGATAAACGTCACAAATAGATATGCATTTAAAAGAGATGGATAATAATTAATAATACATTACTAGCCACTCATTGTTTTCCTCCTGCTTTTGGCCTTTACAGGAAACGGCTCCTGCATGCTGACTTTTCCTTTCATGGCAGTGAGGCAGTAGGGCATTACCTCAGCATTCCCAGGCCTTGTAGAATGCATCAACAACACACTTCAAGTTTGCAGGCCTGCTAACTCTGCAGACCACATTAACTAGCTGACACTGACAGACAGACAGACAGACAGAAAGACAGACAGGGGGGGAGACAGATCAAGGATGCATGAAAAAACTCAGTCAGGTCTTCAAAGCCGTACCAGCAGACCTTGCACCTTGGTGGCCCCCAATGGCAAAGAGAGCTGGTATATGTTCACTTTAATACCCAGAAATCATATCAGATTACATCATTAACCTATACCCATCAGCATTATCATGAATACTACTCTGGCTAATGTGTTATCACTTCATGCCAAAGGATTCAGAAGAATTTAGGAAGGCAAAAGATCTGCTGTAACACTGGTGAGTGTCACAGCAAATCTTACTCTCAATGCCGTTTTTTTGGAGATGGTTTTGAATTTAATGCTTAAGAGATTTTGTTTATGACTTCCGCCGGGTGGAAACGGCAACATGCACACCAGCCCACACAGTGCATTTGGGTAATGGGACAAATCTGTGTGGAATTAAAAGGGTACTTCGGCAATTTAGGAATGCATCCCATAAAGTTGGGGGACCTGCAAGAGACAGATTTAAAAAAAGATGGTCAACATCGAAGCAGCAGAGGCCGAGATATCCTCAGTCCCTCATACGAGTGATGCTTCTGAAACACTGGATCCTACGTTTCCCATAATGCAGCTCAACAACTCTCTTTGTTGTACTGAAACAAGCGGTCCGGTTTTTCCAACTTCACACCCCAGATAACCCTGATGACATCACTGGGACATCATCAGGGTTGTTTTCTCAGACTTAACAAAGCTCCTCCAGAGCTAAAGAGGGCATAATATAACTGCGTATGGGCTGAGTAGTCATCCCCACAACTAGTAAACTGACCATTACGTATAAAACTGGTGGAGTACCACTTTAATCACTGAGCACTGATGCTTTCTTTCTCGCTGAATCGGGGAGAAGGATGTCTACTGTATGTCTTTGTGTCAGTGTGGATGAAATTGTGCACAGTGCCCCTCCCAGTCTGACATCCACCTTACAGGACAAAGAGGGGTGGGGGGTGGGGGTGTGCGTGTGTGTGTGTGTGTGTGTGTGTGTGTGTGTGTGTGTTTGTGTGTGTGTGTGTGTTTGTGTGTGTGTATGTGTGTGGTGTGTGTGTGTCCCCTGGACATCTGGCTAACCACTCTCCATTATTCACCCCATTACAGCAGTTGATTGTACTTAGCTCATCAGACAGGAGGAAACCAGTGACATCTATAATTGGGATCATTATTGTTTGCTATTACTACAACCGCAACCGAAGCTTACATTACACATACACAAACTTATTTTCATTCTGAACAAAATTAAATGTAAGTAAAAGTTGGAGAAGAGACACTGCAGCTTTTCCACTTTTTTGTAATGTTAAGCCTGACTGGCACTGACAGAATGTACTAAATAATGTCAGAAGAGTAAGCATGGACTGTCTCTGCTGTCAGTCCGATGTCCTCAAACAGTTTCTTCCCAAAGCAGAAAATGCACATAGCCTAATTCTGTCTACTGATTTCTGCTGAATCATCTTTTACCTCGGGAGGTGCAATATTGCACTTCAGTATCAGGCCACAAGAGGGGAAATGGGCTGCCTGCCACGCCGAAGTTGTCTGTGATGGTGCTTAGTGGAAAACCTTAATTTTGTACCACAATGAACTGTGACACTAAAGTCCGATAAAGGCGGGATACAGTTTACATTTGGAATTCAGAAGAGAAAAATGAAATATATTGTTAGGACGATGTGTGGATTCAAATACAGATAGACACAAATAGGTTAGTTAGAGTGGGTGTAGCAGCCAAGTCCCAAACTGTCTGCTGTCTGGCAGAGAATCAATAATAGCACAGAAATCACTGAGGCATAAAGGATGAGGACAAACCGTTCAACCAAAATAGTGAAAAAAAGTATTTACATGAAAATATTTGTCATTTCTAACGAAGATAGTTTATCAATCTTCTCAAATAGACAGTTTTATGGCTTCAATCAGTCTCCTAGCAGCAGTCTTGATGTCTCACAACAGGTCTGTCAGTCTCCTGCCTGCCGTTGAGTCTCCAGTGACTCAACGTTGGGAGACAACAGAGGGAGATAAGGCGCCCGCCACCACAGCATAAACATCCACAGATAGTTTGGTTTTGCCTACACTCTGTGATTGGACTTGGATCAAACCGTATTCAAGTTGCAGAAACAGTGAGTGGGACTCGCATCATAGGACAATACAATAGATTCCAGAGCATTTAGACGTTCATAAGAATTTACTTTAAGTGATAATCTGGGACTGTGTGCGTTTTTTTGTCAGATTCTGCTGCTCGAATCACAGGAGCTCACATTTCCAGTGCTGACTGGGTGTATCTCGAGAGAAATACTAACGCGGGATATGTTGCTTTTTAACTAAATTCAAAGAACCAGAACTTGCAGTACTGGTCATGCTGTTTCCTAATTACAGTACTTGGTGCAAACACAGAAAGTCAGAATTTCACAGATTACCTCTTCAAATATATGACACTGCATATCACTGGTATCCTCTAAAGCAATACACGTCATTTAGTGGCATGATTGCAGCAAACACAATCACTGCTGCAGATGATTTCAGACCAGAGTTGACGTCAGGCTGATAATATGTTTATGCATTTAAGCAGACAGTTAAATTTAATTAGATTCTATTTGATTGTAATCTATAACATATAGTATTACATTGGACAATTTCATGTTTAACTCTTTCCTGCTCTCTCATATTTGACCTTTACTGCCTCTATCACCCTTTTGATAAATCTTTTTGGAGAAAAAAAATTACTCTTGATTTCATCTTGATCTTCAAGAAAGCACTGAAACACACATTTTCTGCATTTTCTTCTGAAATCGGTTTTTGGGAAGGTCACACAGACTTATAACTTGCTTCGCTTTGCTCCTTCTTCATTCCATGGTGCTGAAAATTTCAAACCCTGCCCCTCTTTGTGGCTCTCTCTCCGTGGTGCTGAAAAAATGACAGCCTAGCCTCTCCTTGCAATTCACTCCGTGGTGCCACATACACATCTGACACCATTAAATCAGAGAGGACACCTACGATTTTTAGCAACACTAGGCCCTATTCGCCAAAGACATTTTGAAATATCACAGGAAAAAAAAGCACAGGCGTAAATTATGAAATTAATGAAGGCTGTACTGTGCATGCTGGCTCACTGTCACCCTGTCCTGGCTTACTGGGACACTTGAACAGAATGGAGCCAGTAGGTTTTCATCCAAATGTACCACAAATTTCCTAAAAAAATTGCGAAAGAAAATGCAGACTAATATGCGTCTCCATCCACTACTGTTATGCGAATAATAGGAGTCGGTGGCGCTAAACCCAGTCAGGTGCCAACAAACCGTTGCAGAAGAAGAGGGCTCAAAGAGATGATGTAATTAAAAGAGAACCAGTCAAGCTGTAAATAGTTGAAACTATGTAAAAAAAAACCACACAAAAAAACACAATGGAAATATGGCATTTATGTTTGTTTCATGTGTTAATTTGAAGAATGCTCAAATCGCTCCACACTGATCTTATGTTTACACCTGCTGCTATTTTTCATCTCTTCAGTGGACACTTATGTCACAAGCTTCATGTCCGTCATGATTTGTTCACCAAGTCTGTCTGTCACATTTTGCTTTAATGGATACACAAACCTTTCCTCCTCAGTCAAGCGTTAAAAAGTTTTTTTTTTTCGATATTTCAAGGGTTTTTTGGGGGGTTTTCTCATAATTTTAAGCATTTCAGCATTTTTTTAGCAGATTGAAAATGTGCATAAAAAAACGCACTTATTGTTAATGCTGTTGGTAACTCAGGTGCATTTCCTACCTTGATAAGTCAAAATGTCTTTTGTGAAAAAGGCCTATCCAGCATAGCTTTGCAGACATTTGCTAAGCTCTTCGAGAAAAATGGCTACGTATGGGAGGCATGCGCAAACCCGCTCTTTAGCTTTGTCGGCATTTAACGAGATAGCACACTGTAATGAACCACACTGAACTTTATGGGACTTTCTGTCGCTGCTACTAACGATACTAAGAGTAATGCTTCTACCACCACCTGCACCACTAGATCAACCTGTCTGACCTCTAAAAGCACATCCTACAAACCATGTAGTTTCCTCTAAACAGCCATAACCACCATAATAATCAGCTCCTACATGATACAGACGGGTGACAAATTAAAGAAAAAAGACAATATGAAGAGTCTTAGTAAAGTGTTGGGCCACAATGCCGCCAGAACAGCGTCATTGTGCCTTGGCATTGATTCTACGAGTCTCTGGAACTCTACTGGAGGGATGAAGACTACTCTTCCAAAAGATATTCCCTCATTTGGTGTTGACGGTGGTAGAGAGCGCTGTCTAACATGTTGGTCGAAAATCTCCCATAGGTGTTCAATTGGGTTGAGGCCTGGTGGCTCTGAGGGCCACAGCCCATGATTCACATCATTTTCATACCCGTCAAACCATTCAGTGACCCCTCGTGCGCTACGGACGGGGGCACTGCCATCCTGTTTCTGCACTCGTTTTTCAGGCTTTCCCTTTACTTTGTCACACGTCTGTAGCAACGGAAGAAAATCACCATAGAAACTATCCCAAACACTCACCAAGAACACCACTGCAACCATACCAACCACATAACGCCATAGCAACCATCTGAAAACTCCCTAGCAGAACATGCTAGCAACCTTTCACTCATAACGAGGGAAAACAAAACACTGCGCACTCCCGTTATTATATCAGTCAGCACAATATTCTTGCAGATTAACTGTTTTAATGTGTATCTAGTTTGCAAGTCTTCTACACTGTAGTGTTATTAACATGCCATGTATCCGCACAAGTCTGATTCGATTTCTTTTGCAGAAGGATACAATTGGGGATTATAACTTCTGATTCTTTTACAAACATATGCCACTGAGCTGCACTTGCTAAAAAGTTTTTTTTGGTACATGTACTGCAGATTTTAAAGACAGAAAAGTGCTCATATTTCTCAGTTACAGTTGGTGTGTGTGTTACATTTCTAATCTGTGTAGTATGAGAAAAAATGTCCCTCTAGACATGCACACAGCAAAAAAATATAATCCTGGCTTTAGTTGTCATATTACCCTGCTTTCACTCAATGCCCTCTGTCTACTGGGGCAACAGCATGTCACAGGCTTGCATTTGTGCGTGTTGCTTTAATGAGCCTACAGCTGTCACAAAAAAAAAATATCAGGTCAATCAGTTACTGAATGTGTGGGCCACACTTGTTGCATTTTTCTCGTCAGCAAGATATTCAGCATCACGGTAGCCAGCTCTGTGGTTTAACTATAACAGAGGAAATGTCTGCAGTGGCCCAGGGCTGTGGCGACGACAGAAATTTTCATCTGTCCAGCGTTGAGGCTTTCTATTCATGCTCTGTGGCCTTTTGTTGCTAGAGTTGTTTTTTTTTCCTCTTTACATTCTCTTACGATACTGGCTGAATTTTCCTGCAGTATTCTTCGAGGATTTAACACTAGCTAAACAAATGCTGATGAAAGTCGGTAGGTCTGTCTCATTTTCCCTGCCATTTTGACAGGCAGTGTGTATTTTCTCTCCATATACCGTAAAAACTAATTTTGTTTGCTGAGAAATTAAATTTGCTCATGAAACCCTGAGCTCCACTCATGACTGTCAACTGTTTGTTTTCATACTGTGTGAGGTCCTCTCTCCAATTTCTTCAGGAAGCTTTATCATCATAGTCAGTTAGGTCATGTGGCGACAGGGCAGAATGACACATCCAATACGAGGATGAAGGACCTGTTTTGGATTTTCTTAAGGTGTGGCCCACGGCTTGAGCGCATCAGTGTCGGTGCCGATTCTTGAGTTGGTTAATTGTGCTCATAATTAGCAATTTCAGAAGGTTGTCAGCCTAGAGTATACTTCTTCATAATGATATTTGCCTGTAATGACCATTTGCTCCTAAAACACCACCTCTTACGCAAATAAGGTGCCAGGATAGAGAAAGTAAAACTAACAGGCACAACACGCTGTGGAAACCCACCCTGTCATTTACACATGCTCTCTGCTGCCAGCCACGCAAAAGTTAGTCTCCTTACCTTTTCATCTTCCAGGTTCTGCAGCACTTCTTTACCACCGCTGGTTCTTATCTCTACCTGAGGTGAGTCTCTCCCTCCCAGTTTCCTTGCTGCGGGACTTTCCACACCGGGGGAGCTCTTGTTGTCCCCCGCCGGGCTCCTCGCCTCCTGACCGGTGTCTCGTTTCGCGGTCCTCGGGGTGCGGGAGCCCCTCTGGCCAACGCTCAGGGCATCAAAGTCTATGGTTTTGCTCTCAAACGCGCCCTCGACGCTGCAAAACAAGCCGCCGTGTTTCTGCCGGGGGACCTGGTCGGCCGTGCCGGGTCGGGCGAGATAAACCGGCAGGTCGTCCTCCGCCTTGTCCCAGTTTGCCCTGCGCTCTGCCATGATGGAGCCCTGCACAAGTGACAGGGAAAGACGGTGAAACTAAACTGGTGCTGAAGTGGTGTGTGTGTGTGTGTGTGTGTGTGTGTGTGTGTGTGTGTGTGTGTGTGTGTGTGTGTATGCTGTGAAGGGAGCCAGAGCACACAGGCAAGCAGGACTTGAGCTGAAGCCAGAGGTGGCACTGTGGTGGCGGTGGCGCCAGATGCAAAGGAAGCTTACGGTTCTGTGTCCGATTTTTAAAATGACTTTAATTCATCGCATTGGTGTCCGGGGTCTCGTTTTTGAGTGTGTTGTTTAAATGAGCCATCGAAGACACAGAAAAACACCTGCAGTAGCCTGGAGGGGCGGCGGCGTGGCCAAGGGGACGCCTTCATACAGACACAGGTTATCTGGTTTAGGAATACCCCTATTTACGTAAACATACACTGCAAAACTAGATATTTTTTTTGTACCTTGTACTTTATCGCAAATACCCAGGAAAACACCCTCCTCTCCTTTCGGATCCCCGTTTTTTTTTTCTTTGGCTGGATAGAAGACTCAAAGTATTGTACTCGCCCTTTAAGGCGCCAAATTTTCGCAGTTTCATTAGTGTGTGTGTGTGTGTGTGTGTGTGTGTGTGTGTGTGTGTGTGTGTGTGTGTGTGTGTGAGTGATCTTGTATCGAAATGAAGTGAGTGGACACAGGTGAGCGTCCAGCAGGTAACACGCAGTGTGAGAGGAGCCGTCCACTTCGTCGCTCTCCTCTCAGCACCGCTCTCCCATCAAACCCCGTCGGCTTTCGGCTCAAAGGAGGCCAAAAGCCGACGTTTCTTCAAAGTGTTGGTCTGGGCCCCCAGCGGCGGGGGTTATACTTACGCCAGCACTAATGAGACAGGATCGTGTCAGCACGGCGGGAGGCGAGCAGCTTCCGAGGCAGCAGGTCTCCGACTGAGAGACTGCTGAGTCCAGAGCGCGGCAAAGGGGGAACAGGAGTCACTCGGTAAACAGGAATGCAGTTATGTAACGGCCATATATCAGCATGTTTCCCGGGTCTGAGCGGGGTCAGTTTGTAGGCTTCTTCCTCTTCTTTTTCTCCTTCAGAAACCATGCCTCCTTCTTACAGGTAGTACTGACAGAGGTAAGCATGAGAGGAGGAGTGTTGCACTGCATCTCGCTGGTTTTTGCCCCTGTACAAAACCAGTTAGAAAGACTTCGAAATGGAGAACAGCGGACCGCGGTCCACTGTGCCCTGTCTTTCAGTTATCAAGTATCACACTTCATGAGAAGGAATCTCAGTAAATTCTAATTCATCACCTTCTCAACTGTTACGATCCCACTCAGAATTGTTGACACTGATTAAAAGTGGAAAGAATAATGGCCGTTCAGTGCTGTGACAGTTTTCTCTGGTACAGTCTGAGGATGGCTCTGGTTAAACTGTGAGGTGTGAGGCTGGGCAGAAATTTCCATCAGATGGATTAGAAACGACATGTGGCTGCCTTCAAGATCCCACTGAAGTGCTAAGTGTGTGTGTGTGTGTGTGTGTGTGTGTGTGTGAGAGAGAGAGAGAGAATGACAGAGAGCACACAGTCCACACAGATGAGAAAAGAAACTCTGGAGGTCACTCATGCTGTAGACTACCGTGAAGTCAAACGGGGCACGTGCTCGAATTTCATCCAACAGGTTGTCATCACTGAAATGAAGCCTTGGCTGTTTATCAGGCAGAGAACGACTTCATGGGGCATGGCAGTCACGCAAGCATCCAGTGTGTTCCTACCGAGAAATGAGCTCCTACATGGCAACCAAGCTTAAACTTTTAAATCACTGAGCCTGATGATGAATATATATATGTGTGTGTGTATACATATATATATATATATACACAGTGTTAGTTTGTAAGCCTGAGGAGAACATCTAACTGGCAAAAACTCTCCAGCATTTCAACATCCCTTATGCTCTGCAAATATGTGTTAGCATGAAGGAAATTACTGCTAGAAATACATAAGAAGAACGTGTCATAATAACCAAGACACAGTGGTGGTATGAAAAATCCAACCATTTTTCCTCTGGTTCAAATGCCGGTTGATCTGACGATGTCATTATTTTCCTTATCTTAACTCTGCGTTACATTTCTTGCTATCGTGTTTAATAGCAGCTGACCCATACGATATTTGCAGAGAAAGCCATTGGTTGAAATGAATGGGAAAGACAAGAAAAGGAACGATCAAGCACAAATTCTGAAAAGATGGCTTTGTGGAGATTTTTTCAGGGGGAACTGAAGCGGGGTAAAATATGATAAGTGGCTCTGTTTCCACACATTCCTTGCTGAATACCACTGTTGCAGTTCCTGTGGCTCTGTTGGCATCTAATGCAGCAACTTGTCAGGCCAGCAGACATTTCCACTCACATGAATGTGATTAAAGCATCGAGCTTTGTGTAGATGCCAGGAGCCCACTAAAATTTCCTGCCCCTGTAATTCCATGGTAACCTACTGAGTCTCTGTGTTTTCGGGCTGTCTGTCCTGTTCTCCTTCCCTTCCTGTATATTACTTGTGTTTAGAACGTGAATAATGCTGAGAGCGGGAGGAAAAAACAAAACTGACAGCATTCTCTAAATTTTCACCCATGCAACAGCTTTGTGTTTTGGCCGGCCACACACTGACACCAACCGGTTCAGATGACTTGAACAGAATTAAATGTTGTTTGAGAGAACGAGGACAGCGCTCAGAGGCTCATGCAGAGTATGTTTGTATTACACTCTACGCTTTACTGTGGTCGGGACAGAGCAGACTGACTGGGAGGCAGTGGAGCCATCAGCTCACACTGTCTGGCTTTCAAAGTCGGTGATGCCATTAAAGCTGCAAACCATAATAACAGAACCGTCGGTCAGTTTATTGCATTTGGGCGCAACTGAACTTTCAGTGGCACTGTCAAAGTAAAACCCCGTCTATTCATTCAGAGTAGATGATGAGTCTGGTATTTTCCAGCAAAATAATAACAAAAGATTTGGCATGGCGGCGTTTGAACGACACGCACAACCCTGTGACATGGAGCTGTCTGGCACTTAGTCATGAAGATCACTGACAGGATATTGCTCTGATTTAATGAGGCTTTTAAAGCAATGAAAGCAGCAATGCTGGAACAATGCAGGAGACTATCCCCCATCTTCGTATTAAAAATGGATGTAAGGTAGGCCAGCTAAAATGAATGTCCCCCGAAAGACAATAGCTCTCATTGTGCCACTGGCTTAAATGCCTGTTCATTCAGGCATGACGACATAACGGCAGATAGGAGAGAGTTTGGCATATTCAAGCCTAGTGGTCTTTATGGATTTGGCACAAAAGGCCTTACGGCAAGGGAGACCTTTGAAGAAGTGGGTAAGTGGGCCACTGTTCCACAGGCAAGTCAATAGGAGTTAATCTAAACAGGAAGTGACAATGCAAAAGGTCTGACAAGTACACGTGGGTTCTGCATTGGCTCACCTTTATTCAAGACATTAAATAAAATGAGTGATACATTTTTTAAAATGACCGAAATAATTACTGTCCTCAGATTGTCTTGATTATGTCCCAACCTGTGTAATTTTTAATGTTTGTGTTATGTGGTAAGTACTGTATGTTTGTCAAAATAATTTGTGTTTTTCTGAAACAAAATGTTATTCTCAGACTTGGTAACACAGTAAGATTATTTTTTTTAGCGTAACAAGAATTAATACGTTTAGTCTCACAGCACACCAGCACTTGAGTTTATGTACCAGTTCAGCCAGTCTGCCCTCACACCTGTATTTGGAGGCTCTGGTTGGCTCATCTGGTATATTCTTGTACATTTTTAGAAACTGACTACAAACCTTTCCCCTTCATTGTTCACAGCAGCATGGAGCAGAAGCAGAGCGGTCACTGCAGCAGTGAACCTTTGGCAACATGCAAAAGATGTTCAGCAGAATAAAACGCAAAGGCTTAGCTAAAAGTTAACTTTTTATCGGGAGAAGTGCTTATATAAATGCCCATGAACCTGATGTAGTCAAAAAGGGGGAAAAAAAGGAAAAAAAAGATTGGCAAACTGAGGTCAAAGCAGGAGAGGAGGAAGGAGAAAAGTCACCTCAGCTGCTTTGCACTGTACACCACAATGCTGATGTAATTCCCTACTAATCACAGATTTAGATTGTAGTAAGTCACTGTATCGTTTTGCTCCTTTAAATGACTTAAAGACATTTGTGCATTGCAAGTTGGCCATTTACTGATTAGATGGAAGAAAAGATTAGAAGAAAGCAGACAAGTGCGTTGCCACTCTCACATGTTTAATAGGTTTATGAGTCATGAAGTCAGTGTTCCTAAAGAGCTGAACAGACCAGACTGGGCAGCTGCTTCCGCCTGGGATGGTTTGGCTGCTGACCAGCTGCTGCAGAAATAAGGTTAAAGAGCCTCCAAGGATGTACTGTGTATGTTACTCGGAGGATTTCAGTTGTGTATCCCTTAAAGTGAGGCAGGCTTTCTAACACACAGTGGCACAGAGGTTTCCATGTTATCCAGAATGACTCATGATTAAAATATGATCCTTAAACCATCCACCCTTTTCTCTGCTCGATCAAATGGTGCTGGAAAAGCATCTACAGCTGTTTCCATTAGAACTTAACACATATGTCATCAAGGACTATAGGTTCAGAAACAGAGAAACATGCAGAGTTTAATTTAGATTGCAGGAAAAATGCTACACTAACACAGTTCATTGGACTCTCTTTTTCATTTAAAACTTTATTTCCCCATTTAAATTAGTTTTAAAAGGCAATTATTCAGTCAGTGCACACTCTAACCTGTGAGAGTGACCTCTGTGTGGATGGTGAAAGGAGGACAGATAGAGGCGCTTTTATGACAGACATCCTTTGGCAAGGCTGATCCTCAGCACAAAAACTGGCTCGACCCCTGTTCTTGTCTGGCTTGGCAAGGACAGTCGCCACCGGAGTGAAAAGATAGACTGTTATCCTGGACTGACTCTGCTCTGCGCCCTGCATTGCTAAAAAAAAATTAAAATTTTTTTTTTTAAAAACCCCAAAATGTGGAAAAGCCCACTGTTTAACAAGCTCGTGAGACAACGGAAGCATTCACTGCGTCAGTGTAGGAAGGAATGTTATGATTCTAATGATTTACCACAAGTCTTAAAACTGTTTCATAACACTGAGCACTTGCATGACTAAGCGGCAAATTTATAAAAAAAAAAACTTAAGATATCACACAAAAATGATTACATTTGCACTGAAGAATACTATTGACCTTTAACAGCACTGTACAGTGGCTACAGTACCCTTAGTATTTCTGTCTATTGATTATAAATGAAACACGTGCAGAGCTCATCAGATGGAAGAATAACCAATACCAGCCACAGCTCAGAGCCTATTTCCATTTTACTGACCTGAACAAAGCAGAACTCCACTAACCACGACTACTGATGACAGCTGCTAACAGACACTGACAGGAGTCAATAAATAAAGTGCGACACAAACCACAAAATGGTGCATATTATTAAATTCAACCCTGTTAACACGGATACCACAGTCAAGGTGAAAAGTTCGTTCCGAACCTTGAAAAAGTAGTTGACAAAACGTTCTCATCTCAAGTACGATTTAGTAGCTGTTCTGGAGCTTTCGACTGTATCACATGATCTTCAACACATGGAGCTGCCCTGTTCTCATGGAATGGTAAATGTTTAAATTTCAATTTTTTTGAGCACTTTGTTTTAGGGGAAAGCTCGCAGAACAGCGTCTAAATGGAGCTTGTGGTGAGGTTGTTTGATCAGCTGCTGCTTCGAAGGTCAAGAAAACACTTTCAGTTTCAACATTTCAGCCATCGTGGATGAGAAGGCCTTTAAGTGCTAAAAAGAAGAAAATTTTAACATTTACAATTCTTTAACAACAGACCATCTTCTGAGGTAGGCTGTGTGATATGATCGAAACCGCCAGAACAGCTACTAAATGGACCTTGACGTGATACTATAACTGACAGCAAAAAATGTAATACATTGAGACACCTTTTAAAAGATGGATAACAAAATAGCACACAGATGTATAAATGAAACATTTTTCATACTGTATCTTAATCATTTTAAACAGAATATTAAAATGAGTTTCTTCACTTTCCCCCCAAAGTGGACATAGAGCATTTTGAAATATAATTCTAGTAGAGTAAATTATACATATGACGAATAAAGAAATGAGATGAATATCTCAAATGTACACTGGCTATAACTAGTTAACATTGTATGCAGAAAAGACTCACATGCATTGATATGGGGAATTGAAAATTCTGTGAACTTACTGTGGAGTTTGGATGTAGAAAGGAGTAGGATGCTGAAAGTTTGGAAGAAATGTAACGAAGCAAAAATAGAAGGAGGGTTAAAAATGCTCACCCCCAACACAAAACCTTTGCCAAGCATACCTGTAATAAAGATGTGAAAAGAAGACAATTTAACCTTCAAGGTCAAAGGCCATGATTTTTTTTTTATTTTTTACAGCATTGCTCCTTTTTTTCTGTTTATTTAATAATCTAGACGAAACTAGGAGGAGGGTTTAAATTCTCGCTGGAAGACAGACGGGGTAAAGAGTTAAAAAAAAGTCCTCTGTGAAATAAAAACAAAAAAAAACAAAAAACATACATCACAATACATGATTATAACAACCGCCTGAAAAAAATAACTGTTAAAAAGGAAAATACAAGCGGAAAAAAAGGGGAAAGTGCATTTAAGGCAACTGCTAGTTAGCTGAGTTTGCACAAAAATAGTCTCAGTCATTCCCCTCGGTAGGTTAAAGTGAGTGGCGTGGGTCGTATTAACTGTCAGCTATGTAATGAGATGCCAGAGAGAGGCTACCCTAGACCTGCGAATGGTGCCAAAGGGGTTGGTATAATGGCAGATACATTAGCTCAGGTACATATGGAACAAGCACGGCCATCTTGTAAATATTGCAGGGACTGGGCAGAGTTAGCTGGACAGAGAGAAGTGGAGGAGGTGTAGCGTTGCATTCACTTTCTCCTGTTTCATTTTGGGGAAGTGGATGCCTAAATGGCCAGTAGTATTCAGTAAAAGATAACTGTTAGTATCAAAGACATTTTGGTTAGTAAAAAAAGAGGGGCAGAGAGAGAGAACCTGCAATGTTCTTGAGAAATAAATATGGGTGACGTTACAATGTGTTTTTTTCCCTGTATTTTCAGTCACGTGAAATTCAACAGATGAATTTAGATTTTGTCCATTTTTTTTTTTTTTTTTTGTGGACCGGGAAGTACCGATGACACAACCGTTAGACCGTTAGAATTTAAACCGACCAATCATTCAGCCGGAAAGCTGATAAAGATATTTCGCAAGGTAGTCTGAAAATATTTACAAGTTTCCTCAGAGATCCTGTAACGTCAAGTCAAAAGGGCGAACCGAAAGCCGCTCAGGTGAAACCGGCACCCCCTGCTGGTCAACCAGAGCAACACACCTTTAAACAGTAGAATAATGTCTCCAATATACTGAACGGGAGAGAGGGAGGAAAAAGGAATGGGGAGGCAAATATTCCATTATTCCACACACGTATTCCAACAATTTTTCGGTTATAATTTTCAAGGAAATAAAGTAGATCTTTGCAGCCGTCACCACAATAAGACAGAGCAAATTTATACCCCTCTGAAGGTACAAACTGGCAAGTAAATCAACTGTTCAAGCTGCTTCGGAGAGTCAAGGAAAAGTGAAACTATTCACAGAAATGAAAAGGGGGAGACTACATGAAAGAATTCGGACTCATGTACATATCAACAAAAGTATATATTACAGTACAGGATAGGGATGTTTTCTCGGTGGAAATCGTGGGACACAGTATCTGAGTGGTGGGAGCTGTAAAAAAGAAAGGAAAAAAAAAAAAAGATAACCAGAGAGTAAAGCTCTTACAGTCTGCTGGCTTTTGAGAAAAATTAAGAGGCGGTTTGACAATCCGTAGGTTTTCCTGTGGAGATCCAGGCTGGATCAGAGAGCGTCATTTCCCCTGTAATCTTTTCTTTCTATTTTTATCTCTCTTCACTCAAGTCTGTCATGTGTGTCCAGAGAAGACGTGTTAACCTGAGTGTCCTGTATCCCTCCCTTTCGTGTCTGTACATACCACTCTCTGCAGTGTAGTTCTGTCTTTTTCCAGGTGTAAACTCTGGAGATACCAGGCAGTCTGGGTAAGCACCATCCTGGGAACAGTGAGAGCAGGCCAGCCGGTGAAGACACCATGTCCCGAATGTTCCTTGTCATAATCTGACCTGAGACCAGTACTGTTCAAGCGGGCCTCTGCACTCGAAGGCCCTGAGTTGGCTCCCTTCTATTCACCGAGAGGTTGCATTCGCAAAGAGCGTCCTTTCAGGTTTGGAAAGTAAAGGAATGAAGAGAAAAAGAAGAGAAGCTGTGGTCTGGTGGTTTGTTTGCCTTGTTCGTTGTCTATGTGTTTTTCTGTCTGTTTTTATTCCTGCTGTGGCTAAATCGTGGTGAATGACATATTATTACCCTGCATGGCAGAGAGAACATTTCCCAGGCTTTGGTTTGGATTTGTCAAAGCATGTGCGTGTATGTGTGTGTTTGCATGTGCATGCTTCTATATACGCATGCTTGTCCGTAAACTGTATGTATTTAGGTATATGTGTGTGTGTCCGCATCTACTGTAAGTCTTTCTCAGCTGTTTGGAGAGATGTTTAATGTCCAACATCGCTTTAAAAAAAATCCTGGGCAGCATCCTGAGATCCCCATCCCCATTAAAAAAAACAAAAAATGAATAAAATCTGAAGTGTGAACGTCCACGGCCAACACACGACACATCCACCTTATACTAACAGCAGTCACTGATGTTCTGACACTAGCAGCCACTGTGACACACACTGTTCCACGCTTGTCCAGAAAATAAATATAACTGTAGTCACAAACAAGATCTCCAAGCTGACACACCACCTGAGAGACAGACAGAGAGGGACACAGAAAGAGAGAAGTCACAAAGAATTACAACAGTCAAAAGTACCGTGTGCCAAAGCAAATTTAACATAACCTGCACATTTTATAATATTGAGCAATCTATGTTTATTGTGTTCTTTTAGTATTTAACAGTGTTTCAGTAAATCTGTTATTAGATTCAGCAATCGAGAATCTTTCAAATAACTGAAGGTAACGAAAGTAAATTGGTACAGTAGACTTAATGAGTAATCCATACTGTTTTCATACTTTCCAGTCTTATATTACTCCAAGTGTGGCTTTTTAATATACTCATGGCAGTTCTTTGATAAATTCTCTTTCTTGCTTGTGTGTATCCACGATTGTTCCTTATGTCCCACAGAGAACTGTCACTGGACTGTGCACTCCCCCTCATCTCAAGTGAGCGGTCTAGCATCTTTCAGCTGGTTGTTTTGGTTTCACGGCCCGCAGCTTTACTGTTTTGGCTCGCTCTCAGTGCTGTCATCAGCGCTGTTTCCAGCTGAAGCAGGCAGCTGCTTTCAGGGAAAAATGTTTGATAAACACTGCCCGGTACCAAACAGCAGACAAAGTTAGCGACTTGCTTGTGAACACATTGAAGCGTTCAGCAGCTAAAGCACCAGATATTTTTCCCAAGAGTCGGCGGACACCAAAACAGAGCTAAAAGGCAAGTGAATTCATTCTTCAGATGGCTAGAGACATGACTCCAAATAAATGCTTAATTTGCTTCTGCATCAGCTGGATGAGAAAATAGGAAATTGTTTGCTATCATGTTAGCCATAACAATTTTATTAGATGATAATATGTCAGTGCTGTTTTTGCAACTTGTTGCGTTTCCCCCAAGTGGCTGAAAAACCTATAAATGCAGGAATGAAGGCAATAAAGGTTTGAAGAAAAAAAAATCGCGAACTGAATTTTTCTGACCATTTACAAAACTGTACGCATAACTAAAAAAAAATGGGTTAAAGAAATATGGGTTAAACAAATACACAATGGGGGGGTGACGTTGATGGCACTGTTTGATTTCTGAGATGTCTGCTAATATGGAAAAAACACATGAACATCAACAGAAATGCACAAGATGTAGAAAGAGAAAAGGAAGAAGGAATGGAAGTTGAATATTTCTAAATCAAGGCAAGGTAAAGCAAGTGCATGTTTAGGAAGGAGAGTAAGCAGACCAGGGTCATTTTTGCTTCTGGAAATTACTCACATTGTGAGGGCAAAAAAAGAGCATATGTTACCATTGTTAAGTTTGTAGTTGGTGTATAGTTTCTGACTACAGATTTAATGTTAGTGTGAGGATTAAGTTTAATTAAGATTAAGATTTAGATTAATTATAGACAATATAGATACTTTAAAACATAATGGACAATGTAAACTCACTGGCTGATTTTCAATGTATTACGTGCAACATCTACGGTTCTACTAGGACACTATTTTTACTTACTAGATTAATTTAAAACTATTTCATAAAATAATAATAAACTCCTTGCTGTTATTCTAAAATTCAGAAGTCCACATCAGGAGGTCTTAATAATGCTGAGCGCTTGTCAAGGCCAATTCAGGCAGAGTAGCCTGAGAATTCCCCGTTTTTACTTTCGCAGCTTCACAAAGCCAAAGCACTTGCTGTGCAGGTTGTGCCTTAGCAGGAAAGTATTTGACCAAGGTCCAAAAGAGAGACGGTGGTGGTTTGAACTTTCTACTCAAAGCCCACAGGACTCACCTCTGCTACGGGACACGCCAAAGACTTCAAGGCCAAAGGATAAAGGCAAGAGAAAAGAACAAGAATAGAAACAGAAACTGTAGAAAGAAAGAAAGGTGAAGAAGGAACAAAGAGAGTGAGAGAATTAGAGGAACACTCAAGATATGTTAGCAACAGCAGAGACCCAAACAGAGATTCATTGTAAAGAGAAACTGGAGCCGTATCAAATATGAAACCATATTTTTGAGTGATACTTAAGTAAGAATCTGATCTGCTTCACGCCATTTGTACTGTGTCTATACTGTTACTCCTAATTCCCTTATCGAAACCATCACAAAATTCAATTTAATAGTTGTTCGACTGGCTGTAGGGTGAAGAAAATGTGACTTCATTGTGACTGCCTTCAAGCAAAGATCTTTTAATTAAATAATGTTGTAGCATTTCATTCACTTTTTTTTTTTTTTTTTTACAGAAACACATCAAACATGGCCTACCTTTTCCTCCAGGTCTTTAATCTGCCTCCTCTGGATTTCTGTTTTGTCTTCAAGGTCACGAATTCTCTGTAAATATACGGAGAGAAAAGGGTAAGGAATCTGTTTCTTTGTGGAGAAAAGCTCTATCATCACACACATATCTATCACTGGGGTTGACGTGGACGGACCTGGTGCGCCTGGTGCAGCAGCTCCATCCGCTCCTGGAGGATCTGGCAGTCGTACTCTCGACTCTTCCTCAGCATCTGCCTCCTCAGCTTCTCAACTGCTGTCCGCAGCTCGTCCCTCTGAAGCTCATCCAGAGGCTCACCGTACTTTATCACCTGGAGGAAGGAGACCGGCATCAGACAAAGTAGACACCATGGTGGATTTAAAGGAAAAAGAAAAACTCTCCAAAGCCTACTAAGAATCTAATGTTTCCTATAAGCCACTGTTTTTCTATCTGTTTTCATAATATCAAAGTCTCCATGGTCCATGTAAATTGCGGTGATATTTGCATGATCAAGGCTGCGTGTCAATTAATAATCATTTTTGATGACGTATTTCTTGACATTTTCTAAATTGATTTGATATACTTCTCGTCTTTCAGATTACATAAATGTGACTGAACCGGTTATGGTATTTACAAGAAGTTGACACCAAAAAAAAAAAAAGAATCTTTTACGAAATTTTGTTTTCATAACAATAAGGCTGTTATACGCTGGGAAATGAAAGAACCTTATCCTGCTGCAGAGCGTTGTATAGCGTTGCTTCCAACTCCTGGATTTGCTGTTGAAGGGAGAAAAAAGGGGCTTTTATTACCCTTGATGTCATATACACACACACAAACACACACACACACACACACACACAAAACATGACTATACTTGTAAGGTTATTGCATTTATTTATCTTCTTTCCTGGGAAGTATAACCCTAACCCTACAGTAACTATTACATACCAAACCCCAACCCCTAACCTTAACTTAGTCAAAATTTTAACGATAACCCTTAAATTGTACAATCTTAACCTGAAAGTTAATGTCAATACCTGTCAATGCCTGAATACAGTCATTGCAGTCAATGATCAGCCTCATGGGCTGAATACTGGTACCCAAATTGGACAAGATGTTGTGTGCCCAACCTGTGACTGCTTGACAGTGTGTTTTGGCCCAATAATGTGATGTATAAATGGCACACAAACACACAGACATCCACACATACCATGTAGGCCTGGTCCAGGGCCTGTTTTCTGTAGTCCAGCTCTTCTTCTAGATATCCTTTCTGTTTACAGAACATTTCCTGTACAGAATAAGCAGGTCAGGGGTGCAAAATTTTGTGTCACTGCCCTTTTTTTTTTAAAGCAGGGTATTTAATAGGACCATAGAATTAGTAGATGAGTCCAGCCGCAGTTCATCTGATTTTCATGAAGTGCCACAAAATAAAACCAATGCCAAACTCATTTGATACATGTTGCACATATCTTGAAAGCAATGGAGTGCAAAATAAAGTGTTTTGTAATGCTTGTAATTGATGTGAACAGATTAAAAAACATAACAGGCCTACCTAATAAGTATTACTGGCAGCTTCAATCGTATTACAAATCAAAACCGTGTATAAAAAAGAAGTATTTTCCTGTTGGGGATTGTTGTGACCCACCATCTCTATCTCCAGGTCCATCATCTTCTGGTGCAGTGCTGCCTCTGTTCCCTCAATCTGTTGAATCCACTAGAGGGCAACAAACAGCAAGACATGATTCAGTGCGGCACAAACGATTTTGTCTGCTGATTTTTTTTGATGTGATCTGACTTTTTATTTGGAACTTACTTTCTCTGCAAGTGACAAAACAGTGCTAGCCTGAATAATGGCCACCTGCTCCTCATTTCTTAAGTTCTATACAAAAGGGAAAAAATAAGTACAGCTTGAATTAATAATGTGCCTGTTTTAGCATCATAGGGCGACATATTAAATTCATATGACTTACCCCATTGTCTCCCAGGATATCTAGAAGTTTAATGAGATCTGGTATGCACACGTCCTGTGAGGAAAGTAGATTAAAAATCAGAGGCATACAAATAAAATTTGATTTATCTTTAGATTTTTCTTTTATTCAAGACCTTTTTTTCCCTGGCATGAAAAGATCGAGACATCTGCTGTACCTTATGATAAATTACTTTGCTAAGGCATAAAAGTTCTTTTCACCACATACCTTCACCCCCTCCTTCATACAGTAGATCTGCAGAGCACTGACTCCCTCAGAAAAGGGATGCATCCTCAGGTGGTTGAATGGAGGGGTCCTCCTCTCACGCTCCTACAACAGAAATGCACATTTCATTATAGAAAGGACATGCTAACTTACCCAAACTCTCATCGCCAGTGCTTCTTGACTCAGTGTCAGACCTGGGTGAAACAGTCTTCTCGGTTTCATTGGCTTGTTTTTAGGCTTTCCTCTCAAGAACAATGACAGCATTACTCATTTTTTTCAAACAGCTTACAGTGATGATGATGTTTAAGTTTCAGTAGGTGGTGCTCTTTGCTCTGTTCAGCCATGAAAATGCTGACTACCCATAGTCCAGACAAACTGCAACTGCTGCTGAGGAAGCCTCAGACAAACACCTGATAGCAATGGTAAATAGCTTTATGTTAAAATTAAGTTTAAAATCACTGTGATTTTGTATCAGTTCATCTCGACACTGACAGACTGGTGGGCTGCCTGTCTTTATGGCTCAGTGACTAACTTGACAGGCAATTTCAACATAGGAGAAAATGGTACTTAATTAGGTGTACTACATGCATGTACTACACTTGAGTGCTTTATATCCAAAATAAAGGAGTGCGTGCATGGGTCAGCACACTGAGTCATTCCACAACATGGGACATTTCACTTGTTAAACTGATGTTGCTCTCTACCATTTGTAAATAAAATTCTTCTGGCCTTCATTTGAAGTTACAGAGGATTTGTAAAGACGTAAAAGAAAGTTGCAATAAATACAACATTGTATTTTACTTCCCCCAACCTTATAAATGGCTCAGTGTTTATACTTTGACAAAAATATAAAATCTTGGAAACACCGGCCTCCCATAAAAGCAGGTTTTGAGATCACTGTAGCGGGAAAATAGCTCCTTTGTCCTGCCTGGAATATCCAATTTTGGTTTAATTTAGTTTAGACGAGATCTTCTTTTTGCCTAACAGACGAAAACAATAAGATGATAAAAGATTTACAATGCATCATCATCAACAGTAAAATGTTAGTGAGATTTCTCCGTATTTGTGGGATAAATATGCTGACAGGATTTTTGGAAAGACTAAAATGGGTTTTAGAATTTGTTATAGTGCCTATAAAACGGTCTGAGGATGTGCTCCCAAGATAGTGAAATATTATTTTGGAACTCAGCAGTACAGCACAAATAAAATAATTTAGACTGCCCCTGCTGGATCTATAACCCACTTAGTAAAACGTGTTTGCCTCACAAGACTCTTATTGGGCTACAAAAATTCTGAAGGTCTTTTGGGAATCAGTATGGCAACTTTAGGATCATCTGGACTCAGCTCACAGGAACTTTTATCATGCTGTAACAAAAGCTTGGTAGTAAACCCTTTGTGACTCACCTCTAGCTCCAGTATCCTAAACTCTAACAGTTCATTCTGGTCTTTGGAGTCTTGTAGCTCCTGCTGCAGCCGACTGCACTCTGAATCCATCTTTTCCACCTAGACACCATAAAGAATCGGAATGAATGAGGAGACAGGTTGAGTAAGTTGTCCACACATTTATATTGTAGCTACACTAGGTGTTGGAAGTGAATATAAATGTAGGAAACTTCCTCTATTAAATGCTAATTACCACATGTACCATCTATGCCACGTGTCATCAAACTGATAAATGCCAAGGTGCTTAGAAAAAATTCATAGTTTTTTAGGGAATTATTAAGGTTTTTAAAGGATACAAGTCCTGTGCAAGAAGAAAGTAACTAATCATGTGACAAACCAATGACTATTTAATACACTTCTGACAAATCAGAATCCTCAGATTATAATTTTTTAAGGGTACAATCCACACTGTCACAAACATTTTTTGAAATACTGTATCTGTTTGATTATTGGACATTTTAAGTGGAGCCAGACCTTCTCTAATAGCTCCTGATTCCTACGTAAGAAGAGCTGCTTCTCCTCCACCCATTTGGAGTCCTGGTATAGGACAGAGACAGTTGATGCTTTAAATCACAGCTATTCAAATAAGTAAAAATATCATTTAACACATTTCATTTCATTTGTTATCTTAAAATTTAAATTCTCTCTTTTTTGTTGAATATTTTACCCTTAGTTAAGTAAAAAATTAAGCTTTTCAAAAATAAAAACAACATATTTCATATTTTTTCCACTCCAATGTGTACATGCAAGTGCTTTCATTCATATGTGCGCTTGAGTGTCCTACCTGTCCCTTCAGGTTCAGTTCCTTCTCCAAGTCCTCGATTTTGGCTTTATACCTGAGAACGTCTGCATGGAGCTGCTCCTGAGCCTGAAACATGAGAAAAACAGACATCCTTAAGCTACTAGAGCACAGTTTCCCCATGCCAGTTTTGCCAGGGGTGCATGGAAAATTTAAAAAACATAAATGTGTACAGATTGATATTTGTTCCTTAAGTCTTGTCTTATCCAACCAACAGTCCAAAGCCCAAAATATTCTATTAACTGTAATGTAAGACCAAGAGAACCTATTAGAGAACCCTGCCTTAAAATAGCTTGTCAATGATCAAAGTTTGCGGGGACTTTTAAGGCTGTAGCTCCCACTCGATTGGTCGAATGGTTGGTCAATATGCACTCGATCAAATTCTCATTGGTAGAACAATCTCCAGTGTTATTTTCATAAGGAGAAAAACGCTACATCAATGGCCATCCAGAACTAATCTAATCGTTTATTTATCATTAATTTGGGATAATAAGGCTACCAGGTAGAGTGCACTCAGTGCACTGTGGCTGATTTACTTAATCTACAGATAACTTGCAGATCTTTTTTTCAATGCAACCAATCGACCCGTTGAAGAGTAGGTTCTATTGCAGTCACCAAAGATTCTCTTTGGTTTACTACAGCCCTATTGGCTTTGTACGTTCTTTCCTCATATACCGGTGGAGTCACAAATGTGCAGTTGGGGGTTGCCAGAAATTTCCTCAGGGAAGGGGTCCTTGAGGCTTGTCAACTAATCAGAAGGGGTCCAGTTTTAAAAAAGGCTAAGAACCACTGTACTACAGGACAACCTACTGTACTTGTTTTTAAAATCATGTGTTCAGATAAATGCTTCAGTTAAGAGATAATCAAATTCTGTTCCCACAATTATTATTAATTATGGCAGCCATATGACACAAGATCTCTGCTATGACCTTGCTTCAACCAACATCCAACATAACTGACTGGGCAAATTACAGGACTTAAAAATTTGCTTCCACTAAACTGCTAAACTTAACAATGGGGATCAAAATGCCTCAGGACTTTACAGTTTCAAAGCCTTTAGCAACTTTTTGAATTACATTAGTGGTTAACTATTCGGAGATGCATCGTACTTTGAGGGAACTGAAGATTGGAAAAACAGTAGATGTACAAGTTAAATTCAATTTACTAGTCATTTCTGATGGTATCTTCATCTTTTATAGTTTTATTTCACCATTTTTTTCTTTTTTTTGTTGCTATATGATCCGGTCTTAAACTGATGCTTGCAATGTTGTTATAAAAGATAGTATAGGCGTAACCAGAAGTTTTTAAAGACAAAATCGAACACTGGTTGAATTGAAATTAAAATAATCTTCTCGCTGTGTCCTGTTTGTACCTTGGCTTCCATCTCTGCATCCAGTATGCCTCCTTTCTGTTCCTGCAGCAGGGCATAGGCTCGCTGTAAAGCCTGGTACTCTCTGGTCAGCTGACGGAAACGCAGCTCTGACTCCTCATTGGCTAGACCCTTGTTCAACACACACACACAACTTTAGAGTTTAGAGGCTATGGTTACATTGGTCTAATATAGCGACACTGAAACTTAAGGGGTTTAACAGAGGTGATTAAAGCTAAAGATATTGTTGTCAGTGTAAATGTAGTCATCGTAATACTACAAAAAAAGAAAGGTAAACTACACTTGGCGACATAACGAATACAAGGTAAGCTCTTACCTCATCCAGGTCTTCCTCAGGAGTAGCTGGAGTTCTGTCCATCCGGAACGAAGCAACTGAGGACGTCTCCGAATCCAGTGACTCTTCATCATACCCGAAAAAGGTGTCTACCACGATGTGCCTCTGCAGAGAAGAAAGTTCAAAGACTTCCAAATCTAAAGATCTCCAATAGAATAATACACCTCTGTGGCAGTATCATTATATCTGGCAACAGATGTGAATGCAGATTTATGAGTCTTGTTTCCTGTGTTATTACAGGAGGTTTTGCTATCAACACTGACATCAACATTAGACAAAGTTTTATGTGCCGTGGTAAGCATCTATGAAAATGTTGTTGGAAAGGAGTTTTACAAAAACAAAGTACCACTTGGCTCCTCAACATTACTCATTTTGTATTTTGTAGAGTATGTTTTCAAAGAATACACTGTCACAGAATTATTTTTTTAAAATAAAGTATGAGCACTTTAAGATAATTAGCCACTAAGAAATTCAATTCTTTCTACCTTTATTGGCCTCGAACTTCTTTTATGCCTTTTCTTTCTTAGTAGTTTTTCACGGTCCTGGAAAAACAAATGGAGAAGAAAAAGATGAAACACCACTGTAAGATTAGCATGTCCTTTTTTTCTTTCTTCTCTTTTCAAACTAAATAAAAGAAAAAATAAATCAAAAACAACAAGACACTGAAACAAGCCATTTGCACAGCCGTGTTAAACAATATACACTGGACTTCAGAGAAAAAAATTCTAATTCATAGAATATGATCTGGATCTGTTCCAAATTTAATGCGTTCTTGGGCCAATGCCCCATCCTTCCACCAAGTTTGGTGCAAATCAGTTCAGCAGTTTTTGCATAATCCTAATGACAAATACACAAAAAAAACAAACAAACAAACCAAAAAAAAAAAAAAATTAAACTCTTTACAAAGTTCACTGAGGACTAGATGTTGATATAGTTAAGTCAAGTTTTCTTCATCATGACAGCAGTTTTTAAGTATCCTTAAAAATGTTGAAGATGGTATAACAACTTGAATACTTCACATGATTAAACACATGCACAGATGTTGCCTTGTGGTTATTGCCGAAAAATTTTGCTAATTCTCTTTATTTTAATGTATTTTTATTCTTTTTATAGAAGTGTGAATTACAGTATGATGCTTTATCCTTTAACCTGCATCATCCTTGTATCATTTACCATTTTCATTCCTTTCCAGTGAACAAAAGTTTGTTTTCTGGCTGCTGTGAGCATTTCTAGCCCCTATTTCATACATCAGTAGTTTTGTTGTGATCATGTGCTTGTTAAGCCTGAGCTATGGGTTTGCAGTCTGATCAATGGGATTATTACTTTATTATATTTAGAAATGCACTGATCGGCCACAACATTAAAAACATCTGCCTTATATTATGTAAATCCCCATTGTGCTGCCAAAACAGCTCTGACTCATCGAGGCATGGACTCCACAAAACTTTTGAAGGTGTCCTGTGGTATCAGGTACCAAGACGTTGGCTTCAGATCCTTTAAGTCCTGTAAGTTGCTCAGTTGGACCTCCATGCATTGGACTAGTTTTTCCAGCACGTCCAACAGATGCTGATCAGACTGAGATCTGGGGAATTTGGAAGCCAAGGCAACACCTTGAACTCTTTGTCACGTTCTTCAAACCATTCCTGAACAATTTTTGCAGTGTAGCAGGGCGGCATTACCCTAGTGAAAGAGGCCACTTCCATCAGGGAATACTATTGTCATGAAGGGATTTACTTGGTCTGCAACAATTTTTGGGTATGTGATATGTGTCAAATTAACATACACGTGAATGCGAGGACCCAACGTTTCCCAGCTGAACATTGCCCAGAGCATCACACTGCTTCTTCTAGCTTGCCTTCTTCCCATAGCGCATGCTGGTGCCATCTCTTCCTGGGGAAGAGATGGCACCAGCATGCACTCGGCATGCACTCGGCTGCACTCGGCTGTCCACATGATGGAAAAGAAAATTGAATCTATCAGACCAGGCCACCATCTTCCATTGCTCCATGGTTCAGTTCTGACGCTCACATGCTCATTGTAGCCCCATACACAGCGAGCTGCGATGCACTGTGTGTTCTGACAGCTTTCTATCAAAGCCAGCATTTAGGTTTTCAGCAATTTGTGCTACAGTAGTTCTTCTGTGAAATCGGACCAGACGGGCCATCGTTCATTCCCCAGTTGGGCTCAATGAGCCTTGGGTGCCCCTTACCCTGTCGCCAGTTCACCTGTTATCCTTCCTTGGACCCATTTTGGTAGGTACTAACCACTGCGTACCAGGACAACCCCACAAGACCTGCCATTTTGGAGATGCTCTGACTCAGTCATCTAAGCATCACAATTTTGCCCTTGTCGATTTTACCCAGATCCTTACTGGTAGGGAATTTTCTATTGGATTACGCACGTCAAGCCTGGGCCTTGAGGTCTCAGGTAAAACAGCAGCAAATCTTTCTGAAAGGTACACTGTCTTCTCTCCTTGAGAGGCTGAGCAGCTGTCTGACATTATTTGGGGAAAACAGAACCATTGTGATAAAAGTAAAGCAGCATTGCTGTAGTAGCCAATCTCAGAGATGGCTGTTTTTACCTGCCTAGATGCCATAGATTGGGATCTGCTAGAATCCATGGGCATAGTGTGATAACAGTGGCTCCAGACAAGGATGCGCTGACGTTATAATGCATGCAGGCTACATGCAACGTGAACTGAACTAACACGGGTAAAAGCATTTCCCTGTTTACAGGGTAGAGAACCAGTAGACTAACTCCACACACTGTAGAGGCATTGAGTTTGATCATTTCAGGGTGTAAAGTATTTGCAGAATAATCTGTAAAGGTTAAAACACTGAGCACAGGGGACTGAGCTTTAGAATGGAGACGGCATCATGCACATAAACTTGTATTGATAATTGCTCCATTCTCCTTGGCCAAGCTTCAATAAATATTTTCAGCATAAGGCATTTTCTTCACTGACGAGTTGACCAATAATCAGCGAGATCTCCACAACACTTACCTTGCCCTATTTTCCTGTTTCCAACACATCAACTTCAAGAACTGAAAGTTCACTTCCTGCCTAATATATCCCACCCCTTAAAAGGTGCCTTTATTCACTTTACCTGTCAAGTGGTTTTAACGTTATGGCTGATCAATGTAAGCTACAAAGAGTGCCTGGTTACAAGTACGATAATTTGATGCAGCAACAGTGGTGGTAATATATACTTCAAGTTGTCCTTAAAAGACAGTAACAGGTAGGTGACTGCAGGGTATCACTGTTTACTGTTTTTTAAATAATATTGAAATTAGTAATAATATGAATTTCAAGGCGATTAGTAACTTCAGGTTTCCACGGGCTCAGGATTTTTACACCCATAACCCCAAATGCCTATGCTGCAAAAATTACTGAAAGCATAAAAAAAACCTCAAACAAAAATGCTAATTTGCAACATCAGCATATTGAAAAAAAAACGTACTCTTGCCAGTTCATCGATCATGCTTTGTTGCTCCAGGACTTGAAGCTTGAGAAAGGCTATTTCTTGGTCATCATGGGCTTGGTCCAGGTCATTGAGAGACTTGAGCTTCTTCAGTGGAGGATGGGAGCTAATCTTCTCCTTCTGCACACACAAAACATAAAGAGAGAGACAGAAGACCTCAGATCATCCATCTGTCATTCATCTGCCCCTCTTACAAAATGTATTTATGATGGAGCTAATGTGACTTTGTGCCGACCATCTCAAGGTTCTCCTTGGCCAGGCTCTTGAGCTTCTCCTCCAGCTTCTGGAGAGTCTGGGTCAAATCATCATTCCTTTTATTCAGCAGCTTGTTCTTGTCCAGCAGAGGCTTGCACTGTTTCTCCGACTCTCGAACTCGCTTCAGCTGTTGGGCAGAAAAGGACACAAGACATATTAAGTGGTGGCTGACATGACGAAGGTGAGAAGCAAAAGAAAGACTTGAAAACAAAGTCTGGGAGATTTGAAGGAAAGACAGAAAGATAAAGGTGAATGACAGAAGGAAAAAAGAGTGGGAGACCCTTAATTTTTAAATACGTCATTTTTATCATACTAGTTCATTCCTCTCATCGACCAGCAGCGAATTGCGGTCCTCCAATTTGCGTATAGTTCCATTGAGTTCAGCAATGCGCCTCTGGTTTCTCCTCATGTCCTGCAATAAAAAAACAAAAAAAAAGGTGCTTTAGTGGGCATAGGCCAGCCTCAGTAATTGCTATTGAGAAGGTAAGGGTATTTAGATTTTATGGACCCAAAAGATCACCCTTCCTGCCATCCCACGATTAAACTATCACATGGGCAGGAGACAGACACAAAGGATCTATATCTCCAAAAACCAGAACAGATTTTAGCATGTCAGAGAGGTTTACGAATAAGAACCGGGTGGATTAAAACAAAACCAAATGGACACAAGGCAAATAACAGGAATACCAATCTAAAATCTCCATGGAATGACAATGAGTTCATTCTACCACGAAAGACCTCAGATCTGATCAGTACTGACTGTTTTGCTTCCCAAGGAAAGGTAATATCAAAACAACTGCACTTATCACCAAAGATTTGCCTCTCTATCTCTCTATGTCTCAGAGGCGCACACAAACTAATTTTCTCCCCCTTTGGATAAGTTAAAGGCCACATTCCTGAAGCAATATAACTTGAGATCACAATTGTTCACGCTACAGTGCATAGCATGATCACTTTCTAACCACAGGCAAGTACAACAACTTAGTAGTGTGTTCAATAATTCTATTGGTTGAAGCAAAACTTCCACATTAATATTGGTGTAATTAAGTAAGACTTCTGGGAAATTGGAACTATCATGTTGTTGGAAACTGTCAATAAAATAAATTAACTTAAATAAAAGGCCAATGAAATTACTAAGTCTATGAGAGTCAATAAACAAGTCATTTTCATGTGCATCTCATGGACATTAACTCTAATCGAATTAAAATTAAATGTAAATCTTGTGAGTTTTGACCCACAGTCACACAGTTGATCATGGAACTTTGAAAAGTCATGATTAAACTCTGCATCACATCTCTCATGCTCCTGGCAAGATTTGAGCTGATTATGTGTAATGGGATCCTTGTCTGTAAAAAACAATCCTCTTGTTCTCAAAACACTTTGTTACTTCAGCTACAAAATGGTATTTACAGCAAAGTGAACAAAAAAGTGGGTTCAAGAGGTCGGAAAAGAGGAAACGTTTCTCTCAAATCAATAGGTTGACATGGATTTTTTTTAAAAGCATGCGTGCTCCGTGAAACTTCTCCTAGTGCTTCCTTTCTCCTTACTGGGCTGCCACAGTGCTCTGCTCCATCTCCAGCTCTGCCTGGAATCTCTCGTTTCGGGCTTCCCAGGCCACACTCAGCCTCCTTGACAAGGAACAGTTGCTCATCCAGCGCATCCTTCTGAAGCTGCAGCTTCTGTAAGAACCCTGTTGTTGATTCCAGTTCCTTCTCTAGAGCGAAAATGGTGCGGTCTTTAGATTTGATTTCATCCACCTGTAGTGAAGGAGAAAGAAACAGTGGTGTAGTTAAGAAATTAATGTAAGGATATCTCTTGCTTTTTTTACGGGTGGTGTTTTTGTTTCTGATGCCATTCTACTATAGCTAACTTATCATTCACCTTATAAAAAGATAAGAACAGTTATTATTTTGATTCTAAGTCATTTACAAAGTAAAAATACCAAAGATTCTCAAGTTTTCTGCCTTTTGTCAGTTGCAGATTATTGTAAATTAAATACCTTTGGGATTTTTTTTACTGTTGGCAAGACAAAATAAGCAACTGAGAGATTATTTTTTTATGGGATTTTATGGACTAAATTATTAATTGATCTATTAACAAGAAGATTTCATAGATTAATTTATGACTGAAATGAATGTAGCCACACATACTGTATGTGGTCATTCAGTATGTTGAAAGTTAAAAAAAAGTTTCCCTGTAGCTCTATAACGAACCCATTCACATGGTTCACAAAAGAAATGTAGCTGATTTAACACGTTTTTTTTTAGTACTTACTAATATTTTGAACATTATATTTAGGTCAGTTGTTAAGTATTTAGTATTATAGTATTCCTTACCAGTCTGCGGATGTCCCTCTCACAGTCCCACTTGATCTTGGAGATCTGCTCCTGGTGCTGCTGGTGCTCCACCCGCAGGTCGCCAGCCTTCATCTTGTCAGCCTGGATCATGTTGCTGAGAGCCTCATCGGTCTGCTTCTTAGCAGACTTCAGCTCCGCTATCTCCTGCAGAAGCTTCACTCTCTCCTGATCAAAGAAGCGACGTGCGTCCTCCTTGGCTTCCAGGGTCAGTGCTGTGCGCACCTGAAGAAGAGAGGGAATGTTGATATAACTTGACTGAATTGGAACATGATTTTTTTTTTTATTATATTTTGAGGCAAGGTGTACTTTTGGCAATCAGTACTTCTTTCTAGTTCTCCCCCCATTTGGTGATTTTTATTGGAACTGATGCTGACTGTCCTGCCCAAAGTAACTGTCGTGGTTCAGATCAACAGCTGCTGCTTTGTGATTTTGTTTTGGGTGAAATATATTTCTGTATATTTGTTTCCCGACTGAAAATCCTACATTTTCCTCTGATCAAAGACTAACTTCATTCTGATATCTCCAAACCTCACCTTCTCTCCGCTGCCATCCCGCATGGCGCTCAGTGCAGCTTTGAGCCTCTGGTTCTCCTGGTCTTTGATTTTGGCATGGCGGGCCAGCTCCTGCTCATGCTGCCGTGTCAGGTTTTCCCTGAGAGCCTGGAGCTCCTTTTGTTTTTCCTCATGCCACTTGGCCCGCTGCTCTGTTAACATGGCAGTGTGACGGTGCTGCTCCTGCTCTCGCACCCTCTTCACCTCCTGCACCTTGTCGCGCTCCAGCTTGCTCACCTTTGAAAGGAAGAGGAGAGGGGAATTATGTATGTTACATATGTGACATAACTTCTGCTGTACTCCAAGTACAGTAAATTTGTGTTTGCAGTCAGAGGTTTTTCAACCCTCTGCGCTCACAGACTTCCCAGGAGCACAACTGTTAAGCTCATGAGTCAGCATGTGCAGTGAAGTCTGAACATTTGGAATCCACCGTGGATAGAACAGCATGCATGTAGCCTGAGAGGTAAAATCCAGGGCAAAAAAAGGTCACAAATCACATGGGCATAATTTCCCCTGTGAATGGGACGAATGTCCCCCATCACGCCCTAGCATTAATTAAATCTCAAATGTAGTTGGGCTGCTTCAGTGTGTGTGAAATTCCTCAACCTTGTCCTCAATGACAGTTTTGCACATGTAACCCAAAGCAAACTAAGTAAAGTTCTTTTCCGTACAACATGTGCTGTATGTACAATGTCAATATTTAACTTGCTCAGCATACTTCAAGGGGCATGAAGATGTATATTAACAAGTACATTGTAAAGGCGTCACTGTAAAATCCACATAACAGAAACACATATGTACTGTGGCTGTGCATTAACTCTTTTGGTAATATATTATAATTTACTGCATGAAAGCACATACAGCTCATGCGGTGCTTTAGCATTAACTGAACACATGCCGGACATACATGCAGGTCATGTGAACCAGTCAAGGATGTGATATATGGTATAATGTCAAACGATGTACCTGTGGTGTGAACGGGTAGGTTCAAAGGTTGCTGTAAAGATTCCATTTTAAGTTTTATATTTTTTGGGACCTTAATTTATTGAGTTACTTTTAAAAAAAAATAACAAGCTAATGTGACTTCAGACTTCGTGTAAGTATTAGGCTCAAATATATTAAGTTTACATTGAAAGTCACCGATAATGTTTCAAACATTTGGGGAAAAGTAATGCTCTACAGTACCTTGCATTTTGAGCGCTTCAGACTTTTTGCCATTTGTATGCCCTTTCAATCTAATACTAGACAGGCTCCGCTAATGCTTTCATTGAGATTTGATTAAACTGTAATGTACTGTACTTGATTTAGTTGAGGTTAAAAGGCTATCAATAATCCTGTTCTTTTTTCCAACCAACTTTCACACTGATTCAAGTGTGTAGGTTTGGTTTCAGATGTAAGTCAGAAAATAAAGTGAAAACTATTTCCTACCTTTATGTACATTTTTGAATTTTTTGAATGTATCACAAAGCAAACTAAGTAAACCATTCTTTTCCGTACAACATGTGCTGTATGTACAATGTCAATATTTAACTTGCTCAACATACTTCAAGGGGCATGAAAATGTATATTAACAAGTACATTGCAAAGGCGTCATTACAATATCCACATAAGAGAAATACAGTACATAAACACGGGTGACAAATAAAAGGAAAACCTGAGGTAGAGACCATCTTCTGATGGGAGCCACACTACTGTCAACATGTTGACATTCGAACCAATGAGTACTGACTAGTCATTCGTACATTATTACATGAGCACTCAGTTGTCATTACTACATTATCACATGGGTACTCAGTACTCATTGGTGGCACCATGGCCATCTTTGAATTCGGCCTTAATTTTGATCTCAACTACACACCTGTAAGGTTTCGTGAAAGTCGTGACGCTATCGTGGTGACAAAATCTGTCCACAGACAGACTGACAAACATATAGACAGACACATGAGCCTCAGCCAAAGTACTCAAAACCACCTCTGTGGCAGTTCCTCCAGGAGTGTCTCCAGGATCACATTTTTGCACGACGACACGTGCGCACACGCACACACACACACACACACACACACACACACACACACACACACACACACACACACACACACACACACACACACACACACACACACACACACTCAGACTCACAAGATGAAAACAATACCAGCCACAATGAGTGGAGAAACATTAAAGATGCAGATGCTTCAACACAGGTGCACTGCATGGTACAATTAACCAGTTAACATCCAATCATGCTCTGTGGCATGTAGAAAGCGCATGTGTGACATAAACTAATCAGTTATGCTGTAAGTTATGCTGTACAGTACCTTGCATTTTTCTTGGTGTAGCTCTATCTGAATGTCAGTCAGCTTGGACCTGAGATCTTCATTGGCTGCCTGCAGGGCAGAGATCAGCGCTTCGGGCTTCTCGCCCTTTGTACGCCCTTTCTTGGCCATTGAATCAAATACTAGACAGGCTCTTCTAATGCTTTCATTGAGACTTCACAGTATCATTCCAAGGCGCTCCCACGGTTTCCAGGTCCTCCTCTTCCTCATTCTCCTATCATAAACAAGGGCTTGGGGGTGGAGGAGAGACAAAAAGAGACAAACTGAAACATAGCACAGACTGCAGAGGTGTCATAATTGAGACTTTTTGCATGTGTGGACTTTTGCATGCTGATGTTCAGCAGGTATAATGTTCACCATGTTCGCCATCTTAGTTTAGCGTGTTTTCATACTAACATTTACTAATTGGCACTAAACAAAAGTACAAAGCACAGCTGAGACGAATGGATTTGTCATTAGTTTTGAAGGTATTTCTTCATAAACGAAAGTTTTGGACAAGTTATATTTTTGACCTGATGAAAAATTTAAATTCCTAAATGAAAATTTAACAAATGTACTACAATTGATCCTGA
Organism: Xiphias gladius; assembly: GCF_016859285.1. Classification (NCBI taxonomy): domain Eukaryota; kingdom Metazoa; phylum Chordata; class Actinopteri; order Istiophoriformes; family Xiphiidae; genus Xiphias; species Xiphias gladius. Next base: position 12,169,325 of record NC_053416.1, read on the forward strand.
GGGGAACCTAAATTTACTAAGTTTCATGGTAATCTATCCAATAGTTGTAGAGGCAGTTCACTCAAAACCGCAAATGTCAACCTCATGGTGTCACTGGAGTAAAAGTCAGGAGATAACCAAAGTCTTTTGGATTCATCCCCTGGAGAAATCTAGATGTCTGAACCAACTGTCATGGCAGTTCAGCCAACAGTTGGTGAGACATTTCAGTCTCGACCAACGTGGTGAATCAAACAACCTGCTGACATTAGCATGGCTAATACAAACTGGGGGTGAAGTACATAAGTAAGCCTATCCAATTGCTTAGAAGAGCAGTGAAAGAAAATGAAGAAAAATGTGTTTAAGACTGTGACGCAGGGCCTGAAGAGAGATTCTCTATGGTCAATTTTCCTGCTTAATAACAGAATGAATGTGCTTGTTTGTATGTAGATGGATGGAAGGAGGGAAACATTAAAAAAAAAAGACCATGTTAACACAAAGTGCATAACGTTATTTTCTAGATTGAATTCTGTATTGCTATAATCATTCTCAGTTTCTATGACTTCATTGTTACAAATTGTCTTTGATTTTAAGAAAAGACATCACATGCACATCATATAACAACGGCATTTATTTTTTAAAAAATTTTATCAAAAAAAACTATCTTTTACAACAGCTGTCATGCTTTTGGGTTTACACAAGAATGCTGGAGGACTCCATGGTACCACAAAGATGAAGTCTACAAGAACAAGTCAATTCACCTATACAAAATATTGCATGTAATGATTTTGTAATAATTTTGTAATAAATCAAATTTTATGTATATTTTTAAATATTTTTCAAAAACAACTATAAAGAAATGCACTCAGTTGAAAGTTTGTTAGGTACACATAACTGAAAGTAATGCAGTCTAATGCAGTTAATAACAGTTAGTATTGTTTTAGAGAGGGTTGATTCAACTTTTGGAGGCTCATTGTGGAGGCTGAAGTTTGTGGTGTCGTTGAACTATATCGTTTCTTATAGTACTGAGAGGTGTTTCTAATATTTAGTCAGCCCTCACTGATATAAATAACAGAAACACATCTCAGTATAATGCAATACATCTCAACAGCACCACAAACCGCAGCCACCAGAAACCTGAATGATCACCCCTTTAAAACAGTTTCAGCAAAAACTGAACATATTAACCTTGATGAAGGTATTACTTATTGCAGGACTGCTGTAAACTTCTGTATTTAGGAATGACAACAGAAAGACACCTCTGGAGGCACACACATAATCTTGGATCAGGACTTTTGTAACCTGAGGAGAGATTACATAATTGTGACTTAAATACTAGGAAAGTAAAAAATAAGATTTTTGACCTTTAAAGCAATTAACCACTAGAAAAAACTATTAACAGCTGTGCAGCGTTAACCACTGTTCCATGCTACCTCCTGGAAAATGCATCATACCAGAATTTATAACAAAATAATATAACCTCAATAGAATCACTGTGAAAGCGAGACACATTTATTTGAGTTCAACTTTGAAATGTGAAAACAACCTGAAATTAACAGATGAAAAGCAGAATATATGAAATGTTCACTCAAGGTATCTGACACATTAAATTAACAGCGGTAGCCTACTGTAATTCACAAGCTTCCTACTCAAAATAATGAAGGTCCTGGTTCAGAATGATGAAGCAGATCAAATCAAAATGTTAATATGAATTAATATTTAAATTGTAGAGTCTTCAATTTGAGTCATCATGTTGGTCCCTGATGAACTACAAAAACCAACAGTCCACTCGCGATCATACAGTGAGTGTACGGAGTGATGGGCCTTGTCACTCACAAATGATCTTTCGCTGAGTACAGGCAAAAGTTGCAGGAGCGCATCAACCAGAGAACGGATAAACTTTTCCTTTTAGCCGAAAAGCAACAGTGAGATACACCGATCAGCCACAACATTAAAACCAGTTACCAGTTTTAATATTGTGGCTGAATGCTGTATTTATACAGTAAATATATATATTGTATATACTGTATGTAGGGGTCATTTCAGTATATGTTTTCTTTTCGAACAGGAGGACTTACAAAACGACTGGAGCGGTAGAGATACTCTTAGACGAGTGTACAGTAGTAGGCTGCTACAATGTTCCATGAGAAAGTTTGTTTAAACAGAATAAGTGCCAATATCAATAATTTCTGAGGGAAACGGAGTGAAATTTCTGAGAAACAAATGAGTGAAATCCCGATCATAGTGGATGAGTAGCGCCAGAGGAGTGATTTTTGGAACATGTGGTTGTCTGGTTATTCAAGGTCAGTGTTAATCCTTCCTGCTGCACTATTTGCCTTTTCGTCATGTACTGTCTGAGGTCAGCTGAAAGCCAATGATGTGCTGAATGCCACAGACAGACCTGCTTAGGGCTTATACTCAAACAGGAGGGCTCAGACTAAGTTCTTCAGTAAACAGCCCAAATCACTTTGTGAACTTTTTAGTTGTTTGCTTCGCTCCAAGTGTATGGCAACCTTAATTAAGACATTATGACACGGCCTACCAGGCCAGTGTCCTCTATAGACTTCAACAGTCAAAAAGATGATCAAAGGTGAGTTTAAATGTGCAATACTGGCAGAAAAAGAGTTTCATATGAGATGTGTGTACCACAGGAACACACATAATAAACATTTTGTTAGACCCGTTGCCAAAAAAGCTTGGTTAGAGGAGAAGACAAGATACACTTGCTATTAGTATCATGGTTCAAATCAGATTTCCTGGGGTTACTGGTTGACTGAACTAATGTGGATAGACACACATTAGTGTGTCCGTGCTACCTAATTATAATGAAATGACAAATCAATTTTTACTGATACTTGGCATCAAAGTTAGGCTTTGCCCCCACCTACATCATGGTACCGGTCAGCTCATATTATCTGCATGAACTGCGATAGTAGGTTACAATTTGCGGCTCCTTTCCTGATCTGCTAACAAATTTACGAGACAAAAACTAAGAAGACCTTAAAACTTGTTAAAATAAAATTGTTGTTACAGTTATGCTTTATTTTACACGCGCAATAGTTTCCTAATAAATTCCTAGATAGAAAGTGATAAATGACTGTAAGTTCTCAGGAAGGCTCCTAAGGACGGTTCCTAAAAGGCCTGTGTAATTACTAATTGCAGACAAAAATGAGAGACAAGTAGTCATTTGTTACATTTTCAACTAATCCAATTAATAGCTAACCTTCTTTTACTAAAGTAGCAATAAGTAGTAGTCAGCTGAACATGCGAAAAATTTAAATTTTGTCTTTGTGTGTACAGTAGCTGTAGATTACAGGCAGAAATTCAATGCAATAATCGGCAGCGCTGTATGGAGAAATTCCTCTGAAATCAACAATTGCTTTTAAAATCTACCTAGCTATGGAAGCATTATATAATACTTTCTTAAAACCACAAATTCATGAGTGGGTCCTTACTATGCGTACTGTCTCAGAACATCTTGTTTTTTCTGCCAAACTGCATACTTCTTTCCAAGAAAGTCCTTGTTAATTATTAAGAAATGACTAATGAATTAAAAAAGCATGACCGTGATTACACGCCATATTATTACATGCAATACTACTTTTAAAAAGAATCACTGTACGACTGTGTATATGGCACTTGCACAACACTCTTTTTGCACATTTTGGAATACATAAAGCTGTGATAAGGGTCATTTAGTTGATTAAATTCACATAACGACTGTGCTGCTGACACTGTCTAAATCTAAATGACTTGGCCTGGTGTACAAATGTGTCCATTCAAACATTTGAGACTTTGTGTAACTCCGTGGAACACATTTGTTTAAAGTATCTACAGATGTGACATGACAGTCTGTGCTCACTGATTTTCAGATGCTTATTCGACTTTCTGTATACAGCAATATGTACGTTTTAGATTTCAATTTGACCATGCTATTATATTTATAATCAGATGTCTTATGATGGTGCAGAGAGGTGTTGCACATGCTAATCTCCTACTACAGTATATACGGTTTTCCAAAGGTTATTAGACTGTTACTTTTAGGGAGATCCATTATAATGTTTCTCAATTATTCAGATGGGTTTCCCTACTGTGCGGTTGTGATTAACGATCCACAAAAGTGCACATGCATATGAACGTGCACACAGGCGTGCATCACCATGATGACTCAGGAGGAGTTGGATGGTGTCCATGATAATCTGAGGAGGAATGACATAACATCGCTTAAAAGATTTTGAGATGCAGATTAGAGATAAAGCTGCTGTCATCATCACGTTAAGTCCACATGGTCTTCTAACTCTGCAGTGTTACAGGGCCTTAAAGGCGCTGCTGCGCTTTTAAGTATCACTTATGGAGGATGTCTAAGAAAACACTGATGAAAACCACGGGATCAGTACCTGTACACAAATTACTCTATATGTCAGCATATCACGTGTAAAAAGGGGGACAGTTAACACATGATTTACAATGTAAAAGCGTTTCAAATGCTTTGGTAATGTACTGTAACAGGCTAACACTAGTTTACTTGACCTAGTGTATTTTCTCCATAATAGTGATTGTATAATGGAGTCCATGTGGTCATTTTCCATTTTTCACTCGAAAACAAAAAAGCGGAATGATACACCTTGAATATTTTCTCAAATTTAAGCATCATATAGTGGCACAGTAAGTATAGCTATATTTACACACTGAAATATGCAGTATTTTGGCTGCAAGTAATGTTTTTTCCTGGCAATTAATTTATTGTTTTTATGATTAATTCATTAATAATTCAGCCCATAAAATGTTAGCCTTAGCCTGACAAGTTTCCAGAGCCCAAAGTGATGTGTTAAAGTTGCTTAGTATTATTATCGGGTATAGAATTTGCAATATTAAAGACTGTTAAACTCTCAAATATATCTGTAATGCATAATCTTGTGTTTTACAGAAGACATTTTGACATGAAACACTTGATTTAACAGAGCCATCGTTAATGTTATTAGTAACACCTGTGCTTTTCCTACTATGACAAGTCAAAATGGCGGCTGTGGAAAAGTGGAAAATGGATGCTTTCCTTGGCTCCTCTTCCCCTAACCTTGCGTGGGTCTCTCGACCTACATTTTTAGGGCCTGTTTACGCAGTTTTATCAGCCTGTGTGGGCCTATCTGCTCTAGTGTATGTTGTTTTTAAATCAGAGTAAATGAAGGGGACAATTTCTATTCTATGTGCACAATTACACAGCTGATGCAAGCGTAGAAAGTGAAACACAAATCCTGACCTCATACGAAATGCATTAGCAGAGTAGGTTCGTTTCTGGATGTTTGTCACTTGAGCAACATCATAGCCTATTTTGATTGCACTATTGGAGGCTTAGAATAAACTTAACTGAGTTATATTTAATTTTATTATATGGAATTTGTGCTGTGATATAAGATGTACAATCTTTGTTTGCTATTAAGGGGACCAGACTGCCCTGGGCGGGGTCTTTTCTCTGAACTCAAAGTGACACTCGGTGGTAAATGTATCTTATGCAATAAAAGGATTAAATTGTGTAGGATTATAAATTGCTCAAAAAAACTGAAGGAACGCTTTGAAAACACATCAGATCTCAAAAATCATGCTAGATATCTACCCTTATATGGACTGGGTAATGTGTTAGGAACGAAAGGATGCCACATCGCTTGGTTCAAAATGAAAATTATCAACTTACAGGGGGCTGAATTCAAAGACACCCCGAAAATCAAAGTGAAAAAACCCAGGACCCACTGCACCAGCGTAGGGTCTGAAAACGGGTCCAAGGATTTCATCCCGATACCTAATGGCAGTCAGGGTGCCGTTGTCTAACCTGTAGAGGTCTGTGCGTCCCTCCATGGATATGCCTCCCCATCCACCATCACTGACCCACCACCAAACTGGTCATGCTGAACGATGTTACAGGCAGCATACCATTCTCCACGGCTTCTGCAGACCCTTTCACGTCTGTCACATGTGCTCAGGGTGAACCTGCTGTCATCTGTGAAAAGCACGGGGCGCCAGTGGCGGACCTGCAGATTCCTGGCTTTCTATGGCAAACGCCAATCGAGCTCCATGGTGTTGGGCAGTGAGCACAGGGCCCACTAGAGGACGTCAGGCACGTATTGATGCGCCATCCCAGAGGAGTTGGACTGGTATCGCCTCATGCTACCAGTAGTGACACTGAGCCTAGCCAAATGCAAAACTAGTGAAAAACAGTCAGAAAAGATGAGGAGGGAAAAAAATGTCAGTGGCCTCCACCTGGAAAACCATTCCTGTTTTGGGGGTCGTCTCATTGTTGTGCGCCTGCTGTTAATTTCATTAACACCAAAGCAGCTGAAACTGATTAACAACCCCCTCTGCTACTTAACTGACCAGATCAATATCCCAGAAGTTTAATTGACTTGATGCAATACTCTGATTAAAAAGTGTTCCTTTAATTTTTTTGAGGAGTTTATTTTAGGACAGAAATATATTCAGACTTGGCTTACAAATTAGTTGGACTCACCCTTTTAAAAATCCTCAGTGAGACATTCTGTCTGCATTAGACCACCTGACCCTTAATTCTTTGCATCGCACAAAGGAAAAGAAATGCTAATATAGTCAGGAACTCTCTGTATGTTTTTAATAGTTACTTCCATGGTTGAACACTGTATTGGCTGATCATTTAATGGAACACGAAACAAGTTAACCTCACAAGGACCCATGTAGTGTATGGCAAGTGATCTCATGAGGACATGTCATGTGAATATTATGTCTCACAATTTTATCAGTAAACCATTTTGTCTCTACTTTACTTTTCACCAAAAAAAAAAAAACATGTCAAAAATTAGACAATAATTAATTTATGACGATACATGGAAACCAGAAGGACAAGTTAGTAACAGTAACATAGGCATTAGTAAGAACATGGGATAACAACATTAAACAAGGCACAGAAAACTTACAAAAAATAAATGTACAACAACAGAGGAACTGATAGCCTCTATCAAAAAATTTAGTTTTTCAATATAGTCCTTATAGCACGTCATTCAAAAAATTGAGCAGTTGCTGGCATTTTGGACAGCAAATAATGTTTTATAACTTAATATAATCAGTGTAACTAGCAATTTGTAATGTTGACCTAGTTATCAAATCTATTAATTACTCCATTGAAGACAAATATTTTTTCAACAATTCAGATTATCGATGTATCATTTTAAAATAAAAATTTCAAGAAAAAAAGCCATATATTGCTATATAATTGTAAATGGTATATCTTACAGTTTTGGTCAAAGAAAACAAGCAGTAGGGCTCTGGGAAATTTGACAAGTATTTATCACTGTTTTTTCACATTTCATACATTATAGGATTAATTAATAAAAAAAACAATTAATCATCTGATTATAAAAATAATCATTGGTTGCAGAATTTATATGTAGGAGAAAATTCAAACAAGCTAATCTCAACAGAGACGGAGTAAGATCTACAAAATTTTTTTCCTTATATCATATCTTCTGTATGAGGCTTAGACATTAACATTTTAAATACATTTACTGTACTACTTGTAATCGAAAAATTAGGCACAATATGTTAATTTGTTTTGGACTTAGACACGTATTCTTACTTAATGCACACCACACTTTATGGTGGCAAAGGCCCAAGTCCCAGAATTCTGATTCCAGCCGGGCTGTTATCTCAAGACTGGGGCCTGTTCCTTTCTTTGCTTTACTCAGCAGTCCTGAACATGTCGGGCTTGTTTAATATTTGAACACATCCAGCCACAGCAGCAGATTCCTTCTGCATTAAGGGGAGGTTTACCAAATAACTCTAGTATGCAATTCTCAGCAGATGACGGGGCAAAAATTGAGCTATGGCTCATAGCAGGTGCATTCCACTTGTTACCAGGTCTGTAACACCGATTCCCACCGATTCCGGGCTGAAATCAAAGACCTGCTGATTCTCTCTCACACGGGATAGTTATTTCAGCTACTGCACCAGTCATTCGCACAATATACTGTACTTGAGCTGCTGTAGCACCATAATTCAGTTTAGAAAATGTTCTAGATCTCCCAATTTTATCTATTTTTTATACATAAAATATACAAATATAAAAACCTTCATAAATGGCTTAAAACTTGCAACTTATGGCTAATTAAGTGTTAAATAATTTCCTAATGCTTTGTAAATCAGATATACAGCATTATAAGAACAATTTTTAGGTAGCCAGGTTTTGAAAAATCCATTTGGCTGCTGTTTATCATTTCTATTTAGTAAAAATGCTGTTATGTTGGAAAACCATTAAGGGCACCTTATTAAAAAGTGGTAGATTATATTTTAGAGTTTCTCCAACATGAGAATTTTCTGCTTTTCTCTGTTTTATATCATCGTAAACTGAAGATCTTTCTGTTTTAGACTGTTGGTCTGTCAAAAAACATATCTGAAGACTTCACATTGGACTCTGGAAAAATCTTTTTACATTTTATAAAAAATTAATCATTGGCGGGTTAATAAAAATTGAAAATAATCATTAGTTGCAGCCCTATTATATTTTGGTGTTATTACTACATTTTCATCTTTGTTCTTTGGCTGCAAGCTACATAACATTATGTACAAAAACTAGTTCTGACAGAGAGAAAAAACAGTACAGTTGTATTGATGATAACTGATGATTCATCTATATCCATCTTTTTCCAGGTGAATATACCACCAACGTGCCAGGCCAACCACAACTAACCCTCACTACTGATACTCTAATTACCTACAGACCATCCACAGCAGCCAGATACTGTAACGCAGGGTTAGACTAGATATAAATTTGTTGTGAGCCCAAGTCAATCTGATTACTGTCATAGTCAATTTTCAGACTGCACAGGGAAATAATCCTCTGGCTGGTCAAATGAACGTAACACACACACACACAGGCATCATGGACAATACTAGGCCATGCAGCGGATGTAGCCTCAACTGTCTAACCTATTTTTGACACCATTTCTATTTTTACACGCATCACTCATCCTGTTTATCACTCTGCTCCTTGAATACTGAATAGGGTTAGGATTAGGGTTGATTTCACCGGGCTGTCCCCTTGTTGTTGATATTAACAATTAGGAGGAAGCTTAACTCTTCTGATTTCTGTTTCCCCGGGAATATCTGAGGAATATTTTTACTCAGGACTGCACTCATTTCAAACAACAGGCTGTGCATAGGAATAACGTTCATATTTGAACAGCGGAAGTTATTGTGGGAAATTTCTCCCAGTTTTTCAGCAACTGCTCCTTTAAAGCAAGTACTACTTTCCACAGCAGGCTATGCACTATTCATCAGGGTTCAAATTGAGCTTGATCAACCTTAGAAGCATCTTAGTCACACTCCAAGACTCAACTTTGTGATCTTCATCTCGCAGACACGACGGTTCTCATGAGATGTACAAAATGACAGCATATACGTTATTTTAATAGATCTTTTAGAAATAGCCTAATAGTAGCAAACCATTTAGTAACTAAATTCATACTGCGTTTGCATTTGAGGCTGTACTAATATAGATAAAATTAAGGAAATCCTGATACAATATACAGAAAACAATGAAGAATTCAATGCTTACAGAAACCTGAGGATAAGCTAAGAACCCCTCATCAACCTTGGAGACTGATTCGATTCCTTTACAGCAAACATAAGAAACTCTGGACCAAAAGACAGTGACAGTCTGAATTACTGATTGCAAAGAGTAAAATTTGTACATAATCCTAATTTAGTATGAAGACAGAATGGTAATTTAGAGCTGCTTAAGTTACTTAAGACAACACCAACCACCATACAGTATCTGTCCAACGGCAAAACCTTTCAGTCAACATCAATGGAGGACTTAACAAAGTAAGATACCATGTTGGAAAAAGAAGAAACCTCTTAAAGTACCAATACCTTACACAACACCCCTTGTAGCTGTCAAAATACACTGTACGACACCCAACAGCTACAGTGAAGTATCAGTCTATCCAACATGAAACCATCTGACAAGGCTGAGGATCATTTTTAATGGACTCCCAAGAAAATCTAAGAGACTGACACATGTTAATGAAATTGTTACTGTCATGCCAGAAAGGGTTTAAAGAACTGTATCGTGCAAAAGCTGTTTACGGTAATTCCTCTAAGATCTAGCGAGCACGTCAAGCAGATCAGGTGTCCATCACACTGCCACCCTTTGAATTATAAAAACCTACATTTTAAAAACTAAGCAACAAATTGTCTTTCTAGTTATTCTGAAACAAGCAGTTCAATAAACACGGATTTACTGGCCCATAACATGCTGCTAACTCAACGAGCACAACTTAGCAATAGCTTGGCAGAACATTGTGGGTCAAATTACTTAGATAAATGAGTATTATGTAATTGTGGGCGACGAATACGTAAAGTTGTATTAATTATTTTGTTTTCCTTTGGTCACTGGAAACATACTCTTAACACACGGTGACACATCTTATAAAATTGATACAACAAACCGTTGCCCACCCAGCAGATGCACAGCAACATTAGCATTCATTTGGAGTTTTGTTACAGTCCACCTAACAGCTGTAAGTCCAATATTCAACACGGCAATGCTTTTTACATTACACACAATAATTAGATTTGTCGTATCTATAACAATTATTGATTAGTGAGACTATATGTTAACCAGCAAACATTTCCAAGCCATTTCCAAGTTTCTGCTCTGCTCTGCTAAAATCCTGATTTTATAGTCGCATCCAACAAAATTACCACACACTCAAGTTAAAGACAACAGCTGTGCTTTGATTTTGGCTATATTTATTGTAAAATGATCACTCAGAGAGAAAGTTATAAGCTAATTCATGTCGGTGACAGCTGCCGTATGGTCAATTGAATGAGACCAGAGAGAGGTTTGTCTGAGAGGGAAAGCCCGATCTCGCACTTGCGGGGCAATACTCTTGACTCTCTTCCACGGAAAATAGCTAAGGTTTTACCAAAATAATGCTACATTTGTCACTAGGTGCTGAAGACAAGTTGCTAAAGGGGGGGTGAAAAGTTGGTAAATCTAGCAACAAAGGTGCTAAGTTGGCAACACTGCCTGTAAATGCCGCCCTGATGACGCAATAGAAACTGTTTGCGCCAACTCATTTTAAAAGAGCATCGGCCAATGGGGAAACTTCAACACTAGACTGGCAGACCAATGGTGTAACTTTATCACTCACTCGGTCAGTCAGTCAGTCACAGACATTTGCGTTTATAGGGCCTGCCACGCTGTTGCAGTTCAGCAAAAAAAAGAGCATGCATGCTCACAACTGTTGGCAGGAGAAAAATGTTATGACAGCATAACAGTCTATGCCTGAGCAGACTGAGCAGACTCATTAAGGAAAGAGAAAAACGGATAGAGTCCGTTGAGCTGAATGGCCCATTTCCTCTCTGTGCACTAACTCTGAGTATGTGTGTGTGCATGTATCACAGTGTTGGTGTATTCATGTGAGCTTGTGTGCATTAATTTCTACAACCTGAAGTAAGCTGGTTCCATGACCCCATTTTGACTCCTCAGACATCAAATTTGAGTGTTAGCGTGATATTTTCCAGACAGAGTCTACCAGGACAGGAGCAGACACATCAGCCTCGCTGCTGTCATGTCAGCTTTAGTCTGATGGTACTGAGTTCTTATAGTAAAAGCTGCCTAGAAAATATTGTTAGTTGATTGTTATTGGTTTTCCAAATCTTGCTCATTCACTGCAATTCAAATTTTATGTCATAAGAGAAATGGACAGTCAGCTACCGCATTCTGTAAAGTTGCAATCTGCATCAATATCAGGCGACTTAGAAGAACCGAAGTTCCATTAATTTTGAAGTAGCAATTTCATATTAATCTAGGAACATATAAGTGCTGAGATGCCTTGGGTTTGGGTTAGGATCAGGAAATAAAATAGGCCTTTGTCTGCTTTTGGGGATCATATTTGGAGTTTGCATCAGCCCCCAAGGACTGTGTCGAGTGTGTCTCATGAGGAGGATAAAAACCAAAAACATCTAGTGGTTAACCTTAAGGACATATGCATCTTCCATACAGTACATTTCAACCCTGTCTCCTGGAAATTATGTTTTTAATCCTACTCATTTTAATTTTAAATATTTCTCAGGAGAAACGTTACGCTGCCCAAATCATTACCCTACAATACCTGCTCTTGCAATACTGCAATAACATCCACTCACAGCAACGTTATTAATGTTCTTTTTTCCACAAATATGTTCAGGCACTCACAGCTCTCTTGTTGGCTAAGTTTAACTACATGACTCGTGACATTCCCATGACAAAGTGCTGCACTTTGGACACCTACCCTCCCCCGACGACCACCTTCCTATAACATGCCAGTGGTACAAGAGAAACTGCATATCCCTCATTGAAAAAAATATTTGCAACTGAACATAATTCAGGAATCCCTCAAAGAATACATGGCAAAACAAATTAGTAGTATAAAATGTTATTTGTTTATGTGATTGTGTGTGTATGTGATTGATATGTTTATAGACTATGAAGCATCGTGAATGTAAAACCATTTTGACGTCAACACATGTGGCTGCATGTGATTCCGCCTGGTCTAATGAAATAAAATTTGCAAGCCCAACAACAAAGCATCTCCAAATCTGTAATCTGGGTGTGATTTAAGCGATGTAATATTACATAAAAATGGAGTCAGAGAGATATTAAATGAACAATATAATAACCACACTGTATTTTCAAGACTCTACAATGATGCATTCTTACTATTTTTAATGCAGAATTATCCTAGTAAAGGCACATTGAGCAGGTCTACAAGTTTAATAATTTCCATCAATATGGATGCTCCTGTTTAATTTATGTCACAATCTTAATGTGGATAGATAAACCTTCATGTTACCACTCACTAGGTGTCAAAATAAAATAAAAAAAATCTATACCAAGTGCTGAAATGATCTTCTACCAAAAATATATAGTATAATGATATTAATACAGAGTAAGTGCTGTATACAATTGCTCAATCACATGTGGGGCAGGAAACTTTCAATTACAGACCTAGACCTACAGATCCCTTTTTTTAATTTCATGTCCATGTGCGTGTAACTGCTCAACCAGCAGGCACTGTTGGTTTAATCTGTCTGTCTGCTGCGGTCTCTATTTTTTCAACATACAAAATCATACATTTTTGGACTATTTTTCTTCTTTCTAATCCAGGTTATGCAATCGAGTTAGCAAAAGTTAGTCAGACAGATCCCAGCGCTGCCCCAATGTCATTGAGCAACTTGAATTTAATCAGTCTGGGATGCGATTGTGATGTAAGTTGGTTCAAAGTGCAGCTGCATCAGCTAGAGTCAAGCAGCACTCTCCCGCTTGTTTTTGGATTAATATTGGTTCAGGCCAAAAATGACTTCTAATCCAATTGTCTGAGGTAAAATTACCAACCATGTGCATTAACAGAGCTCTACTAATGCCAGAAGTAGTGCAGGAAAATCATCAAAATGGTCTAGGTTCACATCTGCTGCATGGTTTTCATGTCTTAAATTATCAATTTACATTATGTTTTTAAAGTAAATCACGGATATCACATGACAATTTACTGTATCAGTGTGATCCCGCAGATCTACGGGGATGTTTTGGTTGAGACGGTTTGTAGGGATCATCACTGTTTATGTTATGCGACTGTCCAAATCCCAGCGTCATTTTCATTTAGTCTTTTACGGTAAAATTAACACATTGACCTTCATTGAAAGTCAATTTTAAACCAGTTGTGCAGGAAAGATGAAATTCAACTAACTGCTTCAAATAGCAGTTGATTACATGAACGAGACTGTCCACTGATGGTAGATGAGCAGTGACACACGGTGGGGTATGTGTCTATGAAATTACACGACAATAAACTTGGCTTGATAGCGGGCAGATACAGAAATGAGTGTAGAATTTGTCACCCAGTTCTGCTTAATTTGCCCATAAGCATCACAGGGGGGACCACTTAAAGATGAATGCCATATTCCAAAATCTGATCTAATTGTGACATATGTGTAGAACAGTATTAATATGACCAAAAGGCAGAGAAACATCATTGCTACAGAAGAACCATACTGCCTGACTGTATCATCTCCACTAGCGTGACAATGGGGCCCAGTCTGTGTTCACTTTAACACTGGTTTTTCTAACCTATTCCAGTAATTATATTGGATCCTTTTGTTTTATTTTGCTCAATCGATGCCAACTATTGAATGGCTCCAGACGCTGCCATTCAGTCTATAAACTATTAACCTGTGGGCAGTCCCTAGCCTACATCTGCGCTGACCCTAAAACAGTAATGTGACAACTGCCTTCCCAGCAGGGGCGACGTGTGTTAATTCACGCCAATGTGCTCAGCACCCCGAGGCGGCCGCAGGCTCCAGTTCCTGTGCCTCGGGGGCTGGAGGGCCGCGCCAGCCCACTACGAACTAGCATCCTCTTGCAACACCACTGCAGCATCCTCTCAAAACACAGCCGGTAATGTGTGACGAGCTGTCAAGCAGGCAAAAAAAAAAAAAAACGCACATACTGCCTGCCATACATGTCTTAATTATGAACAGAAGCCAGTGCGCATCTGGCTTTTACCACAAGCACGAGCCTCAACAGCTGGAAGGTCCACTGCACAACAAGTCCGGCTACCGAAAGCCTGCCACCAGAAACACACAGACGGATGAAACACGACGCAGCGTGAGCATCCGTCGTGTGCAAGGCGGCCTCTGCGTGGCGATGAAGATCCCGAAGCGGACGCAGGCTCGATCCCCGTCATCTTTGAAGGGGCTCGCTAGTGTAGGCCAAGCTCTGCCACTTCCGACGTGCGGGCTAAACCAAGGCCAGAAGACCAGACGAGGCTCGTTTTTTTTTTTTTTTCGGTTCTCTGTTGTTACACACGGCGGTGGTGTGTACTGGTTCGGTGTTACCTGTTCGGGTCAGGTTTGAAACGAGTGGATCTCCCACCGCAGCTGACACGATCAACCTGACTCAAACCCACGGGCCCGCTACTCCCAGTAATTCCCAGCTCGGGCGATGTTAAACCCCAACAGCAGCAGTGTTTAAAAACAGCTTTCCTTGCCTTACCTCGTAATCGATTTTCATCATGTGCTGCATCCTAATCTGTGTGAAACTGTCCATGGCATGCTCCTGTTTTTTTTTTTTTGTTTTGTTTTGTTTTGTTTTTTTTAATCGGACGAAAATACATATATATCGGCCCCTCCGCTATGATCTCAGCATCAGCAGCTGCGCGTACAATGAAGCAGTGATGGCCGGTGGTGATGATGCTGGGAGCCCCGCCCTCCTCTGCGTGCAGCCAGAATGAGCTCACTGGTTTCCAGCCCGGCCGGCTCCGGCAGCGCCGCAGTCCAGCGGCAGACGGCACAGACCCGCTCACGTCCCACATCACAGGAAACCCTCGTGTGACGGTCCGTAACGCTCCCGGGAGCATCCCCCCTGCAGGGTTTTAAGCAGGTTCTGAAAAATGTTGAGGGGAAAACGTTTTAATTGCAACGTTAAAAAAAAAAAAAAAATGTTTTTGCAACGTTATATGATGATACGAAGTGTTTCTTTGGAGAACTTCCTTGCAACGTTATATAAACACGTTTTTATCTTCTGTTAATTCATTTGCAACCGTATGTTTTGTGTTATATAATTTAAAAAAAAAAAAAATCACTTTTCTCACACAAACCGAAAAGGGAGAGAAGGTCACAAAGCAAAGGAAAAAAAAACAATAAGGCAAAAAGTGTAAATACACGTAAATAGATGTGTAGATTTATAAACAGATACCTAAATAAAGTGTGTGTGTGTGTGGTGGGGGGGGGGGGCATATTGGTTTCCATTAATAACCATTAAAAATGATTCTCATTTTTACCTTGTAACATAATGAGCAGGACACAATTTTCACATCTTAAATGATAGATTTTCACCCTAAGTAATCCACTCATCAAGAGCAGGGGCAAGGCACATTTCCCTCATATTAGAAATAAGTTTATGTCCGACCATCAACAATGTCTGAATCCACTCTGCATCAACAGGAGGCACATCTCTAAGTGGAGAATGATCTCCTGCTAATATTTTAAGTGTACGTTGTACAGCCTCGATTGTGCAAACTACACGGTGGAGGCCATCTGTTGGATTTACTTTTTGAATTATTATGCTGTACGTACAGCGTAAACCTGCCAATAGTGCACCACTATTATCATGCCATGCCAAAAAAGCTCATTTCGAGATTTCTTAACCATGTTAGAACATTCCCGCTGCAGCGTTTTGATTTCTTTTTTCCCAGAAAAACTCAATTTATACAATCCTCCTCGGAGAACTGCATCTTATACTGAATATTAGCAGACTGGTTGGTGATTCTTAGAATGTACTGAGGATATTGCTGAGAGCTCAGCTGCTTAGGCCTACGACTTTAAATTCAATTCGACATGTATTTTCACACATATGATGTGAGATTGTCAACATTAACCATGTCATAAGCACTGCAACTTCTGCAAGTGCTATGCTTGAAGTTCTTGAAGACGTTTCGCCTCTCATCCCAAAGGCGTCTTCAGTTCTAATTGACTAGTGTGGAGTTACAGGTAAAAAATCCTCTGGTGAGACCAGCAGCAGAAGTGAGTCATTGACCTTCCCGGTCATCACGTGAGTCGTCAGGATCCCATGGGTCAAGGTGTGGATGGGTGCTAACACCTTGAGGATAGTTAGGGTGACAACTGGATCATTGACCCACCCTGCCATCAAGTGAGCGGACCCATGAGTCCTGGTACAGATGGGTGTTCAGCTGTCTGGGGAGTGAACTAAGAACTGCATTGTAGGTGGCTGACAGGTGGTGTGTCAGACCACCTCCTCTGTTCAGTGGCGGTTGTTCCTGATTGACAAAAATGGCTTCTTTCACCCCTCTTTCAAACCATCGGTCTTCTCTGGCCAAAATGTTTACATCACTGTCCTTTGTCCTTAAGATGCAGGTGGACTGCTGAGTCCTGATCTGAGGAACTGGCTCTCCTGTGTTGTGCCATGTGCTTATGAAGCTGTTTTTTGTTTCCCCAATGTACAATCCTGTGCATTCCTCACTGCATTGGACTGTGTAAACTACATTGTTCTACTTGTGCCTGGGTATTTTGTCCTTAGGGTGGACACGTTTTTGCCTGTTACTGGGCTTGAAATGCACCGAGATGTTATGTTTGTGGAAGATCCTCCCAAGTTTTTTGGATAATCCAGCAACGTAGGGAATGACACTGTTGTTTCGTTTATTGCAGTCGTCTTCTCTGTCTGCCTCTTTTTGTGGTTTTGACGAAGGCCCAGTTGGGATAACCACAAGTTCTAAGTGCTTCCTTGATGTGTTTATGTTCCTTCTCTTCCCCTTCTGACCTTGTGGGAACATTCTGAGCCTAATGGTGTAGGGTTCTGATGACCCCCAGTTTGTGCTTCAGTGGGTGGTGAGAGTCAAACAGTAGGTACTGATCTCTGTGTGTGGGTTTCCGGTACACTTCAATGTTCAGGCCTCTGTTTTCTCACTGTGCACTGCACAATCCAAGAAGGCTAGGCTATTTCCACTGACATCCTCACGAGCGAACTTGATGTTGGTGTCCACTGCATTGATGCGTTCAGTGAAGGATTCTACTTCATGGGTTTTGATTTTGACCCAGGTGTCCTCCACATATCTAAAACAGTGGCTGAGGGAAGCTCCTGGAAGAGAGGTCAGGGCTCTGCTCTCTTCTTCTTCCGTGTAGAGATCAGCCACTATTGGTAACACTGGGGAGCCCATGGCACAACTGTGCTTCTGTCTGTAGAAACCTTCATTGAATTGGAAATAGGTGGTAGTCAGGCAGAGGTCAAGCAAGGCGCATAAGTGGTCAGGGGTGAGGTTGGTTCTGTTGGGTAAAGTCCGGTCCTGTAGCAGTCGTTTCCAAACTGTTTTAACTGCTTCTGTGGTAAGAATACATGTGAAGATTGAAGTGATAGGAGGATACCATGGTTTCATCTGAGTCCAGTTTTTTTTTCCAACCTTGCTGGCAAAGTCCTGGGAATTCTTGATGTGGAGTGTTTCCAAACAGAGGAGCCAGGATGGTAGCCAGGCGTTTACCAATGCTCTAAGTTACCATACTGCAACAAAGTTTGTCAGTTTCTGCCCAGGTCAACACACGTACTGAACCACAAGGTCATGGCTGGGATTTTACCACATTTTCTTCCTCTCATGGCGATCACTACATTCAAATGTAATGATAGGTATGTGAAGCCCTAAACTGGGGTACGACAGAATTATACAGTTTTCGCATCCTAAATATTCAATGATAAATGATCGCTATATCGAATGTTTGTATAAAAATGCAAACCTTGTGGTATATACAGAACAGAAAGTTTAAACTGATGCAACTATGCCTCAATGGCCTACGGATTTAATGGATACATTTCACAATCAACCTTAAAATAGCCTTATTCTAATGTGGAGTTGTAGTATTTTCCTCATTGCTCGTTGCAACATGTTTTGCCACATAACTGCAAAACAAGAAAAAAGTTCAGTTGAGTTGAAATGAACATATATCCTTGGCTCAACAAGTTAACCTGGAAAAATTGCTCTTATTGTTAATAAGTGCTTCATATAGGCCACTGCACAGTACAATGTGTTGCAGTGTGCTTTATGGACGATGCAGTAGAGTGAGAGGCGGTGCCATCTAAAGGTCGGTCCCAGAAATGAGCGTAATTGTGAGTGAGTGAGTGAAGTCTATTTGTACAGCGCCCTTCACAGACACAAAAACACAAAACTCTCTACATCAATTGAAAATACACTGTTACAAACAATAGCAACTACACTACAACTACAACTACAACTACACTTTGGCGGTTCAAAGAAGTTTAATTCAAACCGGTGAAAAGAGCATGAACCTTGGTCACCACAGATCTTAATTTAGCAATATTCATCAACTGGGGGGAAAAATGTCAGACTCATTCAGTGGCTGAACTCAGCTACACTATCTTGGGATATATGGGAGGGGGTTGGGGTTGTCCAAGAAAGGCACATAACACAATGGTGAAGTTTTAATGAAGTAAATGGATAAAGCTGTTGTTGAGTCCATCCTTTTACATCATCAGGACTCACGCATTCGTTTAGTGAAGTGTGCAGGACGCAAAAAGTCATATTCACATCTATTTATTAAAATACAGCAGTGTCTTAAAGATTGAGGTTGCTTACAGAGGTCTGGACCAGACTATGCATCCCTGACAAGCATAAAGCATTCACATCAGTTCACGAAGTCTGAGCGACTATTCACTCCCTGGTCCAGCAGATATTAGGTTTAAACACTGTAAATAACATTGTCGGCATGGTCATCATCTTATTGGCTGAGACCTTCTTCACTCCTCAGGTATGTGCCTCCCTCGTAGGGACATTTCACTCTGGACATGATTGACTCTCCCCATTTAACGACTTATCTGTAGAAAAAGAGGTAGTAAAAGACAAGACACTAGACAGCACCCAAGGACGGTTTCTCAAACTGTCATGCCGCCTCCATATAAGGGGTTGTTTGTCACATATAGACAACCATATATCTTTGGGTGCATTCCTTGCAGAATAACATCTCTGTTTAGTACCAGCGCCTGAGTGTAATAAGCACCACAAGCCACTTTCTTTTAGTCTCATAACAAGATAATATATAAAAACACATAAAAAATAACCCTTCACTGTGTAACACGTTGTACATACTCTGGATTGAGTGGATGAGACCAACTTCACCACATCCTCACTTTCACCTTCAGGCACACATGTGGTAGGTATTGACTCCCGTCAATGCCCGGGCTGCAACGACTGGTTTGCCCCCTATTTTAACCGTAAAGCCACGTTTCGGTTCACACGGGACCGAGGCCCTCCTCCGTCTTGGACTGCAGGCCACGTTTTGTGGGGCTGACTGCCCCGCCTGCGAGTGACCCGAAAGTCACACATTTGTTTGAAATTAACAAAGATAGGCCAACAACATTTTTATTAGGCTCCGTGATGTTCTTAAGCGCACTTGACATGCTTGGTTGTCGGATGAACTGAGGCGGAACAGCCGAGTTGTACCGCCCCTCGTGCCGGTCACATCTGCACTTTGCTTAAAACAATCCTCAAACACATATTCGGCTTCATATTCAGCAGTCTGCGCCGGCTAAAGTGGCTGAGGTGTTGGCACGGTATCGTAAAAAAAAATTGATGTGGGTACAGAAAGAAATTAGCCCCCACGGAGTGCTCTTAGGAAACTAACGGTTAAGTGATTTGAAGGGGACGAAAGATGACCATGGACCAAGAGAATAGCACCTACGCAGCTGCCGTGCCAAACGAATGCCACCAGAATCCCAAAGAGCTGGAGGGACGGGGATACTGGGGGACCAAAGCCGAGTACATCCTCACTGTGATGGGCGCGATCATCGGACCTGGGAACATATGGAGGTTCCCCTACCTGTGCTACAGAAACGGCGGAGGTGAGTGGCTTTACACGCCAACTTTTGCGCTCAGCTGTCAAGCGCATCTTTCCGAAATTGTCAGTCTTGACAATGTCTTATATATTTTTTCACTGAGAAGTAAAGACCCTCTCTTTCTCGCAGGCGTTTTCTTCATCCCATACATCTTGTTTCTGTTTACATGCGGAATCCCCATATTCTTTCTTGAGACCGCCTTGGGACAATACACCAGCCAGGGGGGAATCACTTGCTGGAGAAACATTTGCCCGCTTTTCCAAGGTGAATAAAAAGAGGGC